>NW_018407082.1:794794-798782 GCF_002113885.1 Mizuhopecten yessoensis
AACTAGTCAATTTGTAGTAAATCCAATACCTGTTAATGAGTAAACTATAGGACACATACAGGAATACAGGGTGTAGGATAGTAAACTGCTGACATACAGAAGGTACAGAATGCATACAAATATACAGGATGCATACAAAATATAGTGTGCAAATGTAATAAAGAATATTGACATTCGTGTTGCAGTCCCTCTAGATAACAATTCTCCCACCCTTCACAGGTGTGTCTCCCGTTTGAGCCGGGAAAGATCAGCTTGTCACCCCCTAGGGGGAGATAGCCTCGTGCTGATTAGCACATGTTCAATTGTGACGTCATTAAAATGAGTCATCGATAATTGTGACGTCATCAAAAGTGAATGACGATATGCATACCCCACATGTGTTTTTGTTTACAAACATGGCAGACTACCTCAGGGTAAGGGATGATTCTATTAGTTATCATGGAATATGTTTGAATGGAACTGTGTTGCATTCTCATAAATGTTTAAAAGATGCATTTTAAACCTTTAATAAGTATATAACTACCGACTTCTTACAAAGTTACAGGAAACATGTAAAAATCCGACTTCACTTACAAAACTGAGATAACATCCTAAATGACACTTTCACATACAAAAAGTACTGGCTATGTAATATAAAACTATGTGCTACATAAAAAATACAGGACACTTCTGATTGATACAAATCTCTTGAATGCATGAAAAATAGAAATACTGGATACATGAAGAAACCCTGGATCATTACAAAATATAAGCTACATACATAACTACTGAATGCATACAAAAATCTGGATACATACAAAATACGAGGATACTAACAACCTAATCGATATGCAGAAAGAACTGTTCAAAACATACTTGTTCTTCTGGATTAACACTTCTGATTGCATGCAAAATACTGCATACATAAACAGTTTTCTGATTTCATGGGAAAATAATGGTTACATACAAAAATACTAAAAATACTGGATGCACCCAAAACAAAAGGTTATATATATATATACACAAAATGCGGGATGCTTTCATTATTGAATTTTCAACAAATAGCTGCACTTTCAGATACTGACCAGAGAGCTTGAAATTCTGTAGTTGCGATTGAGAGGTAATGTCATACAGATGATTAAATGCATTAATTTTAATTGGAGACAAGAGGGGAAATACAAAATGCAATTTTAAAGCTTTGCATGGTGTGACAGTTTGAGAAATGTGACAGCCATAATCTCTTAAACAGTTTGAAAGGACAAAGCAACATTTTGTAGGGGCCCTTCAAATCAATCTCGTAGCAGAAGAGATCCCCATGATGGACTTTAATCAATTGGGTATGGAAGGAAGCAATAGTTCTTGTCAATCCCCTATAATTAAATGAAAAAACCAAAGAAGAAACGCGGATTTAAAGACTTGAAAACAAAATGAATTATTGATTGGTGTGCTATCAGATAGGTTCTGTAGCTTTTGACATACTTAACTTATTCCATTAATTTATCGATTCTTGTGAAAATATTTACACCAAGGTCTCTTGGGAATGCAGTAAATATTGAACAGCAACTATTCATCTCCATGGTAACCATATACCTGGAAATATCTATCAGCAAGATAAAGGCAAAAAAAGGTGTTTTCATCCTGTTTCTATGGTGATCTGGTTAAGAAGGAAAATTTCGTGGAATAAAATGACTCAATTTGTTAGTTACAAATTTTAGAGAAATTGGAAAGCATGCACCAAATTTTTATTTGCAGGGTAACAATTTTCATTCAGACTTTTTGTGACTTTATCAAACTTATTACCTATAACTGAAAACTGTAACAATCATCTTATGTTTATGTCTAGAAACAACTCACTTGAGAAACACTGAGCTCTAGAGAGTGTTTAGTGTTAAGGGTGTGAGATTGAGGAAGTTTTTTATTATGAACTCTAGAAAGAGATCAATGTCAACACTAGAATAAATTTATTGTAGTTGTGACCTCCAGAAACCATTCTTTAGCTCTAGAAAGAGTTGAACATAACTGTGATCTCTGAAACAGTTCAATGTTAATTCCAATTACAGCTGGCTGTAATTGAGAGCTTCTGAAAGAGCTCATGTAAATAATAAGTTTGAAAAAGAGTTCATGGTGAGAGCGCTAGGTACAGTTCAGTGTAAATAGCAACTCTAGGAGCAGTTCAGTGTAAATAGCAACTCTAGGTACAGTTCAGTGTACATAGCAACTCTAGGTACAGTTCAGTGTAAAAAGGAGTTCTAGGTACATTTCAGTGTAAATAGGATTTCTATGAAAAATTCATTGTATAAAATCGAGTTCTTGGAACAGTTCAGTGTACATAGGAGCTCTAGGAACAGTTCAGTGAACATAGGAGCTCTAGGAACAGTTCAGTGTACATAGGAGCTTTAGGAACAGTTCAGTGTACATAAGATCTCTAGGAACAGTTCAGTGAACATAGGAGCTCTAGGTACAGTTCAGTGTAAAAAGGAGTTCTAGGAACAGTTCAGTGTACATAGCAACTCTATGAACTGTTCAGTATACATAGGAGCTTTAGGTACAGTTCAGTGTACATAGGAGCTCTCGGAACAGTTCAGTGTACATAGCAACTCTATGAACTGTTCAGTGTACATAGGAGCTCTAGGAACAGTTCAGTATACATAAGATCTCTAGGTACAGTTCAGTGTACATAGGAGCTCTAGGAACAGTTCAGTATACATAGGTGCTCTAGGAACAGTTCAGTATACATAAGATCTCTAGGAACAGTTCAGTGTACATAGGAGCTCTAGGAACAGTTCAGTGTACATAGGAGCTCTAGGTACAGTTCTGTGTACATAGCAACTCTATGACCTGTTCAGTGTACATAGGAGCTATAGGAACAGTTCAGTGTACATAGGAGCTCTAGGAACAGTTCTGTGTACATAGGAGCTCTAGGAACAATTCATTGTATTAAATCGATCTCTTGGAACAGTTCAGTATACATAGGAGCTCTAGGTACAGTTCAGTGAACATAGGAGCTATAGGAACAGTTCAGTGTACATAGGAGCTATAGGAACAGTTCAGTGTACATAGGAGCTCTAGGAACAGTTCTGTGTACATAGGAGCTCTAGGAACAATTCATTGTATTAAATCGATCTCTTGGAACAGTTCAGTATACATAAGAGCTCTAGGTACAGTTCAGTGAACATAGGAGCTATAGGAACAGTTCAGTGTACATAGGAGCTCTCGGAACAGTTCAGTGTACATAGGAGCTTTAGGTACAGTTCAGTGTATATAGGAGCTCTAGGAACAATTCATTGTATTAAATCGATCTCTTGGAACAGTTCAGTGTACATATGAGCTCTAAGAACAATTCAGTGTATATAGGAGCTCTAGGAACAGTTCAGTGTACATAGGATCTCTAGGAACAGTTCAGTGAACATAGGAGCTTTAGGAACAGTTAAGTGTACATAGGAGCTCTAGGAACAGTTCAGTGTACTTAGGAGCTCTAGGAACAGTTCAGTGTACATATGAGTTCTAGGTACAGTTCAGTATACATAGCAACTCTAGGAACAGTTCAGTGTACTTAGGAGCTTTAGGAACAGTTCAGTGTACATAAGAGCTCTATGAACAGTTCAGTGTACATAGGAACTCTAAGAACAGTTCAGTGTACATAGGAACTCTAGGAGCAGTTCAGTATACATAGGAGCTCTAGGAACAGTTCAGTGTACATAGGAGCTCTAGGAACATTTCAGTGTACATAGGAGCTCTAGATAAATTCAGTGTACATAGGAACTCTATGAACTGTTCAGTATACATAGGAGCTCTAGGAACAGCTCAGTGTACATAGGTGCTATAGGAACAGTTTTGTGTACATAGGAGCTCTAGGAACAGTTCAGTGTATATAGGAGCTATAGGAACAGTTCAGTGTACATAGGAGCTCTAGGAACAGTTCTGTGTACATAGGAGCTCTAGGAACAGTTCAGTATACATAGGAGCTCTAGGAACAGTTCAGTGAACATAGGAGCTCTAGGAACAGTTC
>NW_018407082.1:798902-806648 GCF_002113885.1 Mizuhopecten yessoensis
TAGGAACAGCTCAGTGTACATAGGAGGTCTAGATAAGTTCAGTGTACATAGCAACTCTATGAACTGTTCAGTATACATAGGAGCTCTAGGAACAGTTCAGTGTATATAGGAGCTCTAGGAACAGTTCAGTGTACATAGGAGCTCTAGATAAGTTCAGTGTACATAGCAACTCTATGAACTGTTCAGTATGCATAGGAGCTCTAGGAACAGCTCAGTGTACATAGGAGGTCTAGATAAGTTCAGTGTACATAGCAACTCTATGAACTGTTCAGTATAGATAGGAGCTCTAGGAACAGCTCAGTGTACATAGGAGCTATAGGAACAGTTCAGTATACATAGGAGCTATAGGAACAGCTCAGTGTACATAGGAGCTATAGGAACAGTTCAGTGTACATAGGAGCTCTAAGAACAGTTCAGTGTACATAATATCTCTAGGAACAATTCAGTGTACATAGAAGCTCTAGGAACAGTTCAGTGTATATAGGAGCTCTAGGAACAGTTCAGTGTACATATGAGCTCTAGGAACAGTTCAGTGTACATAATATCTCTAGGAACAGTTCAGTGTACATAAGAGCTCTAGGAACAGTTCAGTGTACATATGA
The DNA here is from genome assembly GCF_002113885.1 of Mizuhopecten yessoensis. Classification (NCBI taxonomy): domain Eukaryota; kingdom Metazoa; phylum Mollusca; class Bivalvia; order Pectinida; family Pectinidae; genus Mizuhopecten; species Mizuhopecten yessoensis. Next base: position 799,505 of record NW_018407082.1, read on the forward strand.
GCTCTAGGAACAGTTCAGTGTACATAGGAGCTCTAGGAACAGTTCAGTGTACATAAGAGCTATAGGAACAGTTCAGTGTACATAGCAACTCTATGAACTGTTCAGTATACATATGAGCTCTAGGAACAGCTCAGTGTACATAGGAGCTCTAGGTACAGTTCAGTGTACATAGGAGCTCTAGGAACAATTCAGTGTACATAGGAGCTATAGGAACAGTTCAGTGTACATAGGAGCTATAGGAACAGTTCAGTGTACATAGGAGCTCTCGGAACAGTTCAGTATACATAGGAGCTCTAGGTACAGTTCAGTGTACATAGGAGCTCTAGGAACAGTTCAGTGTACATAGGAGCTCTAGGAACAATTCAGTGTACATAGGAGCTCTAGGAACAATTCAGTGTACATAGGAGCTCTAGGAACAATTCAGTGTACGTAGGAGCTCTAGGAACAGTTCAGTGTACATATGAGCTCAAGGAACAATTCAGTGTACATATGAGCTCTAGGAACAATTCAGTGTACATAGCAACTCTATGAACTGTTCAGTATACATAGGAGCTCTCGCAACAGTTCAGTGTACATAGGAGCTCTAGGTACAGTTCAGTGTACATAGGAGCTCTAGGAACAGTTCAGTGTACATAGGAGCTCTAGGTACAGTTCAGTGTACATAGGAGCTCTAGAATTCATTCAGTATAATTTTGAGCTCCAGAAAGATGCCGCATAAGAAGTGAGCTCTAGATAGACCTTAATGTAAGTATGATCTCTGATAAAAATTTGGTGTAACTTGGAGCTCCAGAAGTGTTGCTTTGAACCCAAAATAGGGTTCATTGTATACCCTGGGTAGAAGAGATAACCACAGTTGTTAAATTTAGAACAATGTATTTCAATATCTTTGTTTGGAACACCTTCCACACAACTACACTAGACCAATATTGCTGTATTTGACCACCACCAGTCTCTACAGAGAATGACTGGCCTGGCACGGTGACCACTACCCTACCTAATATGACCTGAATGGTCCATCATACAAATGTATGATGACATCTCATGGCCAGAGATCGTTAATATCAATCTATCATCATATTCCTCTTGGAATTTTTCCACTGGGATTTGACGGCCACAATGGCTGAGGCCTACCTAGGTCAGTCACCAGGCACTGTTGGTGTTTTTTTCTGGGCACTCCTTCTTTCCTCCATCACCAACACCTGGCTCATCTTTAAATGACCAAAACTGTTCATAGCGCTAAAACAAAACAAAAAACAACAAAAAACAACTATTTAGTGTTAAATCTATAGGTTCTAATTGTCCATGAGATGTTTCCAGGAAAATTGTATCCTTAACAAAGAACGTTAAAATGAACATGATATTGTATCTTTTCCTCTATAAGTAAAACGGTGGCTGATATCAGATAGCTTTGTGTATAGATTTTAAAGACATACCCTGGAAAGCTGTTTTTTCTGACGCTGAATCTAATCTAATTAAAACAGAGGGTACAGCTCTGTGCCTCTCGGGGGATGGGTTCACTACGAAGTTACGGCTAGGGTCGGCTAGATTTACATATCCTATCAAACCAATCACACTTTCTATCTGTAGAGGGACGGCCTCTGTAGTTGTCTGACAATGTTGACTGGTGTTGATCAGCAGAGGTTATTTGATGGTGTGGGATTTGTTCAGAACCGTAAGGGAATTGATTTTACAAATGGCTAGGTATCAATCTAGTGTGATGAATGTCTGACGGAGTTTTGTATCAATACGTCACAGGATGACATTCATCAATATTCCACATAGTCTGTCCGATAATTTTTCAGAATCTCAGATATTCTGTCCTTGAAAAATAGAAATTTTCTCCGGATTTTTCCATATACAAAGATAAAAGTATGGATGTGAAAATGAATCGAGGAAGGCAGTATACTTTCTTTCGATATGGATGTATTTATATTCTTGAAAATTTAAATGACATTAGGAAGAGCAAGTTCAACTTCATTATTTACAAAACTGCTTAAAATCCTTGCTTGTAGTGATTGGTTAAGAAAACAATAGTTCAAGGTCATACATGAAATCATTCACCCCTGAAATTTTATAATCATGATAATAATTCTTATATACCGCTTTATCACAACCTATTTCGTAGGTCGTCTCAAAGTGGTTCATAAATTATCATCCTTGGTTATAGAGCCTTTGCAACAAGCCAATACCTTTCTCAACTCCCTTGGGAGCATACAGCCGGTGCTGCCATTCAGTGCTCACAGCTAGCATTCTACAATTCTAGCACTACCCAACCACGTACTCATTTACAGCTGAGTAGACTGGAACAAGCAGAGTAAAGTAGCTTGCCCAAAGATACAACACTAATGTTCAAATGTGTCTTCAGGGGTGAATGAATTAAAAGATGTTTTAATTCCCTAGCTCACTGATACATGTTATTAGATATTCCTCAAAAAGTTGGTTGGATTTTATTTAAATATTAAAGGTCATTACTTAAAAAATCAGCTCAAATTAGTCAGTAATTAATGTATATCATTATTTACAAAGTCTCTCACAGTTATGATAGATGAGGAACAAAATACCAGGCATCAATACCAGGCATCAATACCAGGGACCTTCATCCTGAAATATGTGGGAATAAATGATCAGTCTATGCAAATTATATCTTTATAGTTGATTTAAAAAACAGGATGTACAACTGATGATGCAGAACATAAAATTATAAAAAAAAAATCAATATTTTTTTTGAAAATTGTTGCCAATAACTTGTTGAGCCAAAAATGTATTAACTACTGCAGCTAAAACCCATAATATAATCAGAAACAGTACCTCATTTGATTAAACATTTGTCCGTGCAGTAAAAAATCAAGTTAGCTAGTAAAAACAAAATTCATAGATTTTTAGCTCACCTGGCCAGTCCGTCGTCAACATTTTACTTTAAACAACTTCTTCTCAGTAACCAAAAAAGCCTAGGGTGATGATATTTAGCAAGAAGCATGTTGGGATGAAGGGCTACCAAGTTTGTTCAAATAAATGACCTTCATCCATTTTCAAGGGCACAGGGGTCAAATATGTTAAAATCATTAAACAACTTCTTCTGAATAACCAAGAGGCCTAGGGTGATGATATTTGGCCAGTAACATGCTGGGATGAAGGGCTACCAAGTTTGTTCAAAAAAATGACCTTAACTTATACTCAAGGTCAAAGGGGTCAAATATGTTTAAAACCTTTAAACAACTTCTTCTGAATAACCAATACGCATAGGGTGCTTAAATTTGGCAAGTAACATGCACAGATGAAGGGCTACCAAGTTTGTTCAAATGAATGACCTTGACAAATTTCAAGGTCACAATGGTGAAATATGTTTAAAAACTTTAAACAACTTCTTCTGTAAAACCGAAATGTCCAGGGTGATGATATTTGGTCAAAAGGATGTTAGCAAGAAGGGCTACGAAGTTTGTTCAAATGAATGACCTTTGCCCATATTCAACATCACAGGGGTCAATTGTCTTGAAAACCTTTTAACGACTTCTTCTGTATAACCAAAAGGTCCAGGGTGATGATATTTGGCCAGAAGGATGTTGGCATGAAGGGCTACCAAGTGTGTTTAAACAAATGACCTTCAATCATATTCAAGGTCAAAGGGATCAAAAAACCTTTAAATGACTTCTTTTGTATAACCAAAAGGTCCAGGGTGATGATATTTGGCCAGAAGAATGTCGGCATGAAGGGCTACGAAGTTTGTTTAAATGAATGACCTTTGCCTATAATCAAGGTCACAGGGGTCAAATATGTTGAAATCTTTAAACGACTACTCTGAATAACTTAGGTGTACAGGGTGATTGCTTGTAGATATGAATGACCTTGATACGTTTTCATGGTCACATCTGGTCCATAGTGCATAAATCTTTAAAAGTCATCTTCTGGATAAACAAAAAGTATAACGTGGTGATATTTGGCAAATTGCATTCTGGGAGGAAGGGCTATGAAGTTTGTTCAACTTAATGTCCATGTTTGACTTTCAAGGTCACAGTGTCAAATGTGTTTTAATTGTTTAACAGGTTCTTCTGAATGACTTGAAGTCAAGACACTGATATTTTGCCTGTTGCTTTATTTTATTCCACTTTTAAGGTTACATTTGTGAGATTAATACCAGGTGAGCAATGCAGGCCCATTTGGCCTCTTGTTTCATTCACAAAAAGTCCATTTACAACATAACAAAGATATTAATTTTCATTGATTGAAAAACAATGGCTATAGCTCAAAAAACATGTTCCAGACTAACAAAGCAGCTAAGTACTCGTGAAATAAAGTTCATAAAACAGTTCATGGTTTACGAAATGAAGTCCATAGCTCACAAAAAAGTTCAGGGACTACAAACAAAGCTCATGGCTGATAAATCAAAGGCTTTACAAATAAAATATATTTGCAAGGATTTGATGAAAACTTTCCCCCAATAAAATGTTCATAAAATATTCCCTTGATATACCGTCGCAGCATCGCTATTTTTCTCTGTACATTTCTGGCTGTCTGTTTAACGTTTTCTGCGACGTCATGGCATGTCAAGTTGTCAGTAGGCAGAGTAAACTGTCGCCTTTACAAAGCACTCAAAGTTTTTATTTTCACAAAAAAACACCATGCATATTTGCCATTAAGGATTGTGTGGTAACGATTCTGTCAGAATGTCCCATCGTAGGCCCTTTTAAGGAGGTGAGAACTCAGGAACATCTCTTTGTTGTGTTTATATAGATGGCTGCTATACCTAAAAATCAATAAGTAATGGATTCACAGGTTTGAGAAGTTGATAACAAGTGATTTGTAAGAGAAGGGACGGACGGGACATGTGTAAATCCTTTGTCCAACCCCAGTCTGTCTGATGGGCAAAAAATACTCGCTTCGTGTGGCCATATAAATGATGTAACCATGGCGATGATATCATGGGTGTTGAAAGTTTTCTGGGTCTACATGAAATATTGATGTGCAGGTTATGTGATTCACAGAGGCGTGTGACGAAAGACACTTGACTGATAGTTCTACAAACAGATCGATGCCTACAGGCGGCAATCCACGAATACATAGCGCACAGTGATCTTAGCAAACTTTACAGTGATCTCAAAGTAAACTTAGCTAACTTACCTTACCTAAATCATACTTTGTAGAAAACTGAATTAATCAAACAAAACAGTATTCTATGTAAAAATGCAACACAGGACCAAACTAGGATTTGAACCCTGGACCCCTGTTCATCATGTTGTTGTTCTATCCACTGAGATACTAGATCAGCAGTTTCACACATGTCAAGTCAACAGACAGCTACATCTAAAACAGCTTTTGATGTGGCCATCTAGTTGGAAACTTTACTTTATTAAGTGGTTACAGGCCTAATAAAATCTATTACCTGTAACTGAGCGAGATTGGGTTTTCTCAGTCGAGGGTTAAGATTCTGTAACAAAATCCCAACCGAGGCGTAAGCCGAGTTTGGGATGTTACAGAATCTTAGCCCGAGACTGAGATAACCCAATACGCCTCGGTTGGGATTTTGTTACAGAATCTTAACCCTTGACTGAGAAAACCCATCTCGCTCAGTTACAGGTAATTGATTTTTTTTCTCGCACCTTTTAGTTCGATCAAAATTATTTTTTTTGCTAAAAACTAGGGTAAGGGTTAGGGTAAGTATCCCGTCTGGGGCCTCAAATGATAATGACCTCTTCACTACTTAAGCTACATTTGAATGCTTCCGCGTAAAAATGCTGTCCGTTCTTACATAGATGAAAACTTATTTCACAGTGTAGATTATATTTTATCTACAACATAAGATATCTAACAACATCAAAACTATACATATAACAAAACAGAACATTTATAATGCAGATTGTCAATTTCAAGCAGTTAACGCCTGGATGAATACATCGCAGTGTAAAAATTCCGCGAAATGTTGCATAAAGGTGCTAGACAGATCGGACGAGATAGAAAAATCTAGCATGGGGTATGACGTGGTATATGACAGAGGTGCGAGAAAAACTAAACTGATTTTGTTCATCTGTTTAAATTGGCCCCTTTTGTGCAAGGACTAGAATAGAGACAGAAATAAAACTGGGCACAATAACCTATTTTAGAGGATGGTAGACGAAGTCTCACTATATGGGGTAAAACAATAAAAAACAATTAGTATTCCTCATCCTTTTATTTAACTACAGGCTAACCAAACTAATTGTGATAGAGAAATTCCTTCAAAACTAAACTCTCCTCCACTTAGTGTTTGACTGGATACTAGGATTAGAAATGAAATCAGGCCTCCAGACACAAGTAGATTTTGCTAGCCTTTGTACATGCCAAATTTAATAACAAATAGTTTTAACATTATTACCCCTCGCTGTATTTAGTCATCTCAAGGCATTACTACAATAACCTTTCAATTGGAGAATTCTTATTGATCTACAATCAGTGGGGACTACTCTGTATTATTATTTCCTTTTCAAAGTTTTTTTTTTCATATCTGAATCTGGTTTGGGATTTAGATGGTAAGCTTACAGATTCTTTACAGAGGAAATAATTTAGCTGTTTCTGGGTTTTTTTTTAAGGACCAACCAGTAGGCCAAAAAGCTTGTAAGTGAGGAACATTCACAAATATAACACAGATATCTGTTTCAATAAAAATTTGGAAGATGTCCCTATATCCACTTGCACATCATCTGCAGGATTAGGGAGAACTCATTATATCATATTATATAAGGAGGGGAGAAGTCTGTTTTTAATTTTACCACAGGCCTAGACCATCTTGAGCTGTCTATAACATTTATATAAGACAATGTAAAGTTTCTGGTCGCTTCGTTTCACAATTCTAAAAAACAGTAATTTGATAGAAGATAGCATTATTGCAGGTTTTGTGCTAAAAATAACTCTGCTCCTCTATACCTATTTGGATCAGATGTTGGTAATTAATGTCAGATGTCAGGAAAAGCTCCTTTTTCTAAAACAAATTCATACATATGTTTGTAGGGAAAGGTCAGACTGGTCTGAACCGTTTTTATAATTTCTTTTGCCATTATAGAAAATCAAATTCAATAGTTAATTAATTTCATAACAATGCTACATGATAAAGAACATCAAAGGCTTTCTAAACGTCAGCATAGACATTAATATTAACTGGGGGGGGGGGGGGGGG
>NW_018407082.1:806731-934955 GCF_002113885.1 Mizuhopecten yessoensis
TTTTTTTTTTTTACATCTCTCTGAACCAGAATACCGTACAAGTGTATGAATTTCCACTGTAGCTCTTTTTGAAATTTTTGAAAATGAATTTTTACAAAAAATCAAAATCTGTCACCACATACCGTAAGATAAATTCCAGTATGTGCAGATGTCAATTATATATAAGCTGGTGAACTTATTTCTTTATACTTGATAAATTATTCATCCTATCTATCTGGTAAACTGTTGCTGTCGGTGTGTTGTGTGTACAGAGTGGTAGCTGAGACAGACACACAGCCATATGTTATATCTGGAACTCTAAACACAGCCAGCAGGTATTCAGAAGATTACTAACAAAAACAAATAACTTACAGGCAATCTGGTGTTTTTTTGTTTGGCAGCAATACTTTGACATGTTTAGATAACTTTTTACTGATAGAACTACAAGAAATCTTTAAAGTACACTCCAGGCTTGAGTCCTACATTAACACATGGTAAAGCAGAGGTGTTTTATTATAAGTGAGTGACAGAAAATATTAACTAAAATGAAAAAAATACAACCGTATTTTGGTTATTTGACTTGATTTTCAGTAGAATTCAGTGTGGTGTTAAGTCCGCTAGAGTTATTTCCCTTTCGAAACATTGATGTTGGGGTAAAAAAATGAATAAAAATAAGTGAACTGTAAAGGGCCCAAGTGTCAACTACAATTTCTTATTGTGAATATTTCAAAAAAAAGAAGACGGCTTAACACGAACCTCAATGTACCATTACTAATTAGGTCTTCTGTTTGTCTTTGTAATTTTGTATGCAACCTTTTAGTAAGCCCATTTGTTGCTTTTACAGATGCCCCGCCCCCATACCCTGGTGTGGGTCCAGTACAGCAGCATCCTCACGCCCTTCGTCACACTGACAGGAAGTTATCTGCCCCTGTCTTAGGTTCACGGGACACAGCCCCGACCATGCCCAATGAGAACCGTCTGTCACGCTGTGACGAGGTGGAGAACATACCTGAGGTCGTTCAAGAAGAACCGTTCACAGATGACATTGTGTCTCATCCACCACAATTTCAGAGGTAACCAAGGAGACAGTTTAATTATACTCTTTTCAGTATCATTCCCACCTTTACCTGATTAACGGTAGGGTTTCAGTTCTCGCTTGGTTGACCTGGCATTAGTTTCTTTATAGACATTGTTCAATTTATCAAATTATAACCAAAAGGTCAAGGTCACAAGGTCAAATAAAGGTCATCTTCTATGATTTTGATTTTATTATCAAATTATTAACATCATGAATCATATATATTAAAATGTAAATCTTAGTATGATTCTAGTAAAGGCATGAAATGTATGCGTTGTTCTTCCTCTTTCCCAGGAGTGCTACATCGCCGTACATCGAACACGACCTAGAATCTCCACCACCCCCTCCCCCTCCGTTGGACCCTGAGGAGCTGGCCCTCAGTCCTCCATCCTTAAGGTCTACCCCTAACAGGCAGCAGGACCCTGACTCCTCCCAGTCCATAGACGGTCACGGCCCAAGGAGTAATGTCAGCGTCCTATCTTCCTCGCGCACAGAGGACTCCGAGGATGATCCTAAGCGCAAAATTAAGGTTTGTATTGCTCAGATATCTGTTTTATGTACACTGGGAAATATGTGCGGCAGTTTAACTTTTGACCTCTCAGTGTTTGTTATGAGAGTGAGTATATCATGACAGCAAATATTGGTACAAAGCATACTATATATAGTAATTTAAGGTGAAAAGCGAAAGTTTGGCTTGGCCAAAATTTCCCAGTAGACAAATACTTCAAATGTGCTTTTGTACCAACTTAAATAGTGGAGACTTTATCATGAAAGTCCTACGATGGTCCGAATTGTGTCTTTTCCATACTTTTTCGCAAAACCATGCTTATTTTTAACTTTCATGAATTTCAATGAATACAATTTTAAAAAGATTGAAAATAGTGACATCTTACAAAATAAATTGTGACCTGTATTTATAATCTCTCATCCAACAGCGACACCCTGCTGACCGAGCCTATTACATTGCCAAAGAATTACTGATGACAGAACGCACATATCGCAAAGATCTCGAGGTCATCACCGTGGTGAGTAGAAGACACAGTCTCTAAGGTGATGTCCAGGGTCATGACCACTGTCAAAAGGTCAAAGGTCATGACCTCTGGTTTTGTTTTATCGTGATTATATCTTGACAACCTTTGAGAAAACAATGTCTGATTTAAATTTGAAAGTGACTGATAGTAAAAAAGTAGTACCTGCTTATCTAAGTTCGTTAAATATTGGAAATTTCCTAAATCAACTATTCAACTAGACATTGGAAGTTTTTTTAATCTTTTTCCTTTAATTGTATGTATTAGTGGTTCCACAATGCCGTTAGTATGGAGGGAGCTGTACCTGAGCCCACAGAAAACCTGTTCTCTGCCTTGGAGCCCATCTACCAGTTCCACAGCAAATTCCTCATGGACATTGACCAACGTATATCAATGTGGTAGGTATACATCGTATCAGGTACCCCCAGTGAATCCTGGGACTGATTATATCTAGTTCAATTAAGTATATACATGTACTGGCCCATAACCTTGACGTTATGCTTGTATAGGTACATGTAGTTTGAAATATGAAATTATTCATCAGCCTTGGTCAGTCCTGAAGTCTTACTTGCTGTAAAATGTTTAAAGTCCGGTCTAGCATTACTGGTACCAATTATAAATACAATTCTTGTGTAGATCAGGACATAACATCAACTTTTGGCAACCAGTATATTTATTCAAAGAGATTTGTCATAAGAATTTAGATTTAGATATCAATGAAATGCCTGTGAATGTGTTAATTAGTTTGTATGGCATTTTAACAGGGAAGGAAAATCCAATGCCCACCTGAATGGTGACTACCAGAGAATTGGAGACGTGCTCATGAACAACCTCCCTAAGGCTCTGACGGTAAGTCTTAAAGAGCAAATAGCTACTCAACCTGGGTACACCTAGATTACAAGCCGCTAATTATAATACCTGTCAGAAAAGGAAGTAACTAAAGCATTTCTTTATCATTTTATCATCATATGATTTATATTATATGTTAAATCAGTTTGCAGTTGTATTTTGTTTCAAACATAAAGAAAAGGGCATAAATACTGGCCTAAAATAACAGTGATTCCACTTTTGATAAAATTTGTTATCTCTTTATTTCAGTGTTGCACTTCCATTTCATTTCTTTATTTATATTATGTCAAAAATGAGTTTGATAACATTTTTTTCCGAAAACATAAAAAAAAAGGATAAAAAAGAGAAAAGTTCCTATTTATTGACAAAGATATTTTGGAAGAGAAGTTTAAAGTTGGTAGTGTTTATATTAGTCTGAAGCACTTAATTAAGTGCTCAGCTTCCTCAACTTTCAGCTTTGTGTAGAGAGATAACTGACTAAAACTAATGAAATGACATAGCTTAATAATTCTGTTGCAATTTGATATAATGTTTTCAATATTAGTAAATGCTATTTAAAGATGGATTTGTTTTTATTGGAATGTTGGGTTAGTGTTTCCTGGTTCTTCATTACACCTCATTAAAGATAACTTAGACGGATTTACTTAATGAAACCATACTTCCATCTCCCACAGACATTGAAATCTTCCTTGTCTGATAAAAACATATTACCCACTATAAATCCACTTCTTAAAGCCGACTAATTACCTGGGGTATTGATAGCTTAGAAGGATTCATTTAATGAACCATTACTACCGTCTCCAAAAAACAAGGAAAAGTTTTATTTTATACACAATAAAGGTACGTAACGCTCGACTACAGGATGTTTCAATTATCATTTGAGAGTGTAAACACACTTTATTTAGTTATACTTCATTGTATATTTCCAGGTGTTTTATAAGAATTATTTAGATAAACAAGAGGGCATCCTGACAGAGCTGGAACATGCAGTCAAGAAGCAGAAGTCTTTTGAAAAGATGTATAAGGAATTTGAGTCACAGAAAGTGTGTTACCTCCCCTTGAATACGTTCATTCTCAAGCCAGCACAGCGAATCCTTCACTATAAGCTTCTCCTGGAACGTGAGTATGACACAGACAGTGGGTGACTGTCTGATAGCCAGTGTGTTTAAGTTCTACAATGCAACATTATAAAATTGAGTTTTGAAATTTTGGTTTGCAGGAGAAATGGGTCGGGAGTAGAGATTACCAAGCTACTGGAATTCTAAATACTATGTTTCAGAATACCAGTAAATAATAACTGGTATATCCTAATATTATATCACTAATAAATGCTATAATTTATAAAAGGTAAAATTACTGTTGGGAAAATGGCACTTTTAGCGTAAATTAAAACCAGCTCACTAGACAGAATGAGGAACATGTTTAATTTACAGTAATTTGGCGCAGTATATTGAGTTTGTTTACTTTGAATAGTGCTTGTTATGTAGAACTCGTAAAACTAGTGTTTTGTTTTGATTTCCAGGCCTAACAAAGCATTACTCCAAAGACCACCAGGACTATGCAGACTGTAATGGTGAGTAAGGCTATGATAGCCCACTGGAGATCTGTGAGTAGGGGGTATGATAGCCCACTGAAGATCTGAGTTTCAAATGTAGGCTGAATGCAGCTGTATCATTGCGGTATTCACAGCAATATAAACCTAACTTTGATACCCAAAAAGATGGACATTCACTGTTTCATAAACAGTCCTGTAGAATCCCTGTCTCCCTTTGTGCATACGAGGAATAACTTATATATAATCTCAACAACGAGTCTTTAGTACTTTTATCTCGTCAAGGCGATTCTTCAGACTCATCTAAAATTTCACATCAATAATATTAAGTAATCTGATAATGGATATAGATATATTTAGTAATCTAATATAGATATAGATATATTTAGTAATCTAATATAGATATAGATATATCTATATAGCTTTAATGATTATTTGACAGTTACTGTGAAACACCCTACAGTAAAATTGTGATTACACAGGGTGCTTTTAAAAATTTAAATTTCGCTTTTTATCTTTTATGCATGAATGATTATAATCTTGACCACTACGACCTTGATTTAGTAATTAAGTGTGAGACAGAGCATCCGTGTCTTTCAGACACATCTAGTTCAGGATTTTTTTTAAGGAAAATTAATGATTGCGTCAAATCATCAAAAGAAATTCAAAGTTCAATTTTCAACTACTGGTATTTTTCACAAAATAAATAAAATCATCAGAAAGAAATACCTGGTACATTCTTTTAAAATTCATTAATTTTCTGACCTTGCAACCTTTGTTTGCAGCTGCCCTGTCCAAGGTGAACGCTTTGGTGACTGAGTACAAGGAGCGGATGAGAACACAGGTATGTGATCATCTTGGAGATAGTACTCCGGGTAGTTTCAGATTTAGTAGGAAACAGTTATTTTGATCTGAGGTGTCTTAACTGAAGTAACATTTCTTATTTTCACTGAAATATGATCTTCATTTACATTTCGCCATGGAAAAAAGATAGCAAAAAATAAGCAGTTTAAAATTTCATTTGATTACATATAGGAAAGATTTTGTGAAAATATTTTTTCTTTGATACAGCTAGAAAGAATTTTCATCCACATGTATTAATTCTCTGAAATCAGTTGGTTTGGTGGTGCAATGGAGGGCACACCTACCTTTCACCCAGACGGCCAGGGTTTGATTCCCAGATCAGGTGTGAAAAAGTATGGGGTCACCTGGGAGGCAGGGATTCAAAATTGTACAAATGGTGGGGCTAACCCCCCGGGCTAAGGGGTGGGGCCAATAAAACGTATTACTTGGAAGTGGTTGAGATCCCCACCATATAACCATATATACAATTGCTGAGTATAAAGAGAAGAATGCACATTTGCTTCCAGGATGTCCCTAGGGTCTGGCCCCACCCTTGGAGACATAGTCCCTGGGCCATAACTTGAAAACGGTTGAGATCCCCACCCCAAAACTATATATACAAATGCTGGGCATAAAGAGACGAATGCAATCATGATATCAGAATAGACCCTGGGGTCTGACCGAACCCCTAGGGACCTAGTTTCTTAGTCACAGCTTGGAAACAGTTGAGAGCCCCACCCTATAACCGTATATATACAATTGCTGAGTATAAAGAGATGATTGTACATATGCTTCCAGGTTGGCCTTGGGGACTGCCCCACCCTTGGAGACTTAACCCCTGGGTCATAACTTCGAAATGGTTAATATCCCCACCCCAAAACTATATATACAATTGTTAGGCATAAAGAGACGAATGCAGTCATGATATTAGAATTGATCCCAGGGTCTGCCCCACCCTTGCAGACTTGGCCCCTGGGTCATAACTTTGAAACGGTTGAGATCCCCACCCCAAAACTATATATAAAAATGCTGGGCCAAAAGAGACAAATGCAGTCACGATATTAGAATCGATCCTGGGGTCTGGCCACAACTCTAGGGACCTAGTTACTGAGTCAAAGCTTGGAAACAGTTGAGATCCCCACCCCATAACCATACATAAAATTGCTGGGTATGAAAAATCTAATATAGCTATGCTACAAGGATTGGCCTTGGTGTCTGTCATATTCCCTTGATCTCATTTGGAGAATACTTTGCCATGATTGCTTAGGTATCCAGGTGAGCGATACAGGCCCTCTGGGCCTCTTGTTTAATACTACAAGTAAAGCAATCCATGCCCCTTGGTTATATAAGTTGAGAAAATAAAACAAGTTTATATAAAATGTTTCGAAACTAGATATCCACTGAAGTTTTATACTTACGTCATGGCTAGTTTGTGATTTTGAATGTCTAATTTTCAGGAGAACCTGCAGAAGCTGATGGAGATACAGCGAGATCTGGTCGGTCTGGACACACTCGTACATGTAGACAGGGTATGTTTATACTGAATTTTACCCAGTACTTCACTTATTTCAACAATATTATATTTTCATTAAAACCTCCATATTGGAGATTTCAATTACAAGTTTCCAACTTCATATGTTCTGAAGTCGCTTTACATAATTTGTTTAAAGAAAATGAATAATTGTACTCTAAACAATATGCATTTTGATTGATTTTCAGATTTTCATTCGAGAAGGATGCCTTCAGAAATTTTCGAGGAAGGGATACCAGCAAAGAATGTTTTTCTTGGTGAGTAGATAGAACTATAACAGTACTGAAGGGACCATGACATGAAAAGGGTGTTCATAAATATCAACAATAATACATTTCAATTATTCAGTTATAGCAATCACTATTTATAGCTAACTCAATAGAACACAGTAATAAGTATGTATTGGACATAATTCACTACAGAGCCTGATATCTAAGGGACAATTTCTTGTCAGGAGAAATAATATGACACTTTTATTAGCAAGTTCTCTATAAGTTTGTTTGTACAAAAATGTCTTATTTGATTTCCTACAATATTCATTAGTTCAGAATATTGTATTCTTTCGTTAGATCATTTTGTCAGATATTTGTAAAAGAAATTTATTTTGACTTCACATCTTAATTCAATTTTAATTTGAAATTGTCTTTCTACAGTTTTCGGACCTGTTGGTGTACACCAGTCGGACAACTACACATCTCTTGCAGTTCAAAGTTCACGGCCAGCTCCCTCTACGAGGCATGATTGTGAGTAATAGGGAAGACATTTTCATGAGAAGATCATTAAATCGCCTTGCTGAGTTTATACAGTTAATGGCACATACATACCATAATTTACATATAATTGAATGCCGAAACTCAAAGATCAGAAACAATTAGAACCTTAACAATATATTACCTGGTAGTATTTGTTTGTGAAATAGTATTAAAGTAACCTAAAACATACATTTATATTCTCTCAGGATATTATTGAAAATTTGTTACATGGCGAGTGAGATATTTATAAGGGAGGTGAGAAAAGGGCTTAATGTAGAATATAATGCTTATAATGGTATAAGAACAAACAAGGAAATATCTGTAAGACATGAGTTTCCCCAGAGGCACTCTGGTGCTGAGTGTTGTCTTTGTGTGAACAATTTCTGTAAATAGCAATGGTGACCTCGACTTTGATCTTGTAACCCTGAAAAAGGAACTCATTGGAGGTATTCTCACACTTGACTAAGTTTAATCAATATCAGTTAAAAAATGAAGTTGCCAGATTGAAGTCACTGTGTTCATTTGAATATTTCTAAAAGTAGTGATGATGACCTTGACTTTGACAATGGAACCCCGAAATAGGACCCCCCTTTCAGGTATTCCCATACTTGATCTTCATATAAAGTATGATTGTAATCAGTTAAACAATAAGAGCCGCTAGTATCCTAACACAGAAGTGGGACTGGACCAGACAGATATGAGTAACAATACAGTACGTGTTCCTCTCATGAAATTGGAGGGGAATGAAAAAACATGTTTAAGTTTGATATTTCTAGCAGTTGCTATAACTACATAAAAATACATATTTCAAACATATTATTTTATATCTCGAGGATTGTCTTTTTATACAGGTGGAGGAGTCTGATCATGCCAAGATGGCAGTCGCCAACAGTTTCGCAATTTATGGTGGCAACAAATGTATATTAGTGGCAGCTAGGTAAGTTGTGGAGCTGTCCATGTTACACACGAAGTGTTGTGAAGCTGTCCATGTTACACACGAAGAGACCACCTACCTGAGCACGCAACTCTTTCTTTTAGTGAAATCAGAACAAAGAGACACTTTATCTTGATCATAGATAGTTTCATAGTATTTGCTCGTAATATTGTCACAGGTGTGTTTGTACGCTAAAAAGAGTTAATTCACAAAATCTAGTGTTTTCATAAATAGATAAATAAATAAATATACAAGTATTACAACATTTGCTATAGCGCCCTTTCTAGCTAACATAAGCCACTCTAAAGCGCCTTACAGTACATAGATATACAATTTAATACAATGAATACAATTAGCATATACATTAATCATTACAATTTTGAGGAATTCGCAGGAGCTGCCTTATCAGGCGCTAACTACTAGTCCTATGCCACCTGGCTAATATCTCCCTATGTGTGTATGTATGCGTGTGTGCTGGAGATGTATTGACTGGTGAATCAAGAAAACATTATGATATATTAAGTAATTCAAGAGTTTTGCACTACAGTCTGATAACAAATAATAAAAGTGAACTTATATTGTCTGTAGATTTCTTACAGATGATCATGTTTTTTAATGTGATAATTATGTTGAAGTTCTCATGTTAATGAATGTGATAATTATGTTGTAGTTCTCAAGAGGAAAAAGATAAATGGATAGAGGATCTAAATGAAGCAATTATCCAAGCCAAAAACAGGAACGATGATAAACTGAAGTATTCTAGTCTGAAATCCTCCACTAGTAAGTGTATTAGTCCTCATCTCCAGACTCCTACAGTTAAAGTTTAGAAAAAAATGTGGTTCCCAAACTGGGGTCACTGGGAGCACCTATCTGGGAAAGAGTTTTCTCTTACCCTGGACAGGAGTATCCATACTTTTCCCGGTGTGAGATATCCCTGTCTCACCGTAGGGTTGAGAGGGGTATGACGTCATGATCACGTCAACAATACAATGACGTTGCATCAGCAATGCATCAACGTCACGTCAACAATGCATTTAGCCTTTTAACATTTACATAACATTGTGTATATGATACACAATGGGTGAACAGGGTAAGAGAAACAGAATCGTTCACCCCCTTGAGGTGAGATTGGGAATCTCAACCCTCGGGGAAAGATTCCCCTATATATAGAGCTATCTCACCCCAAAGAGGTTCTGTTTTACTGTATCAAGTGAGAATGATTTGATCTTCATCTGCTTTAATTTTACAATCTTCACAATTGGATGGATTTTAATGACAATCTTTCGACAGGTTCATCAGAAAATGTTGAAGGTGAAGGTCAGAGTGTGGAGGTCAATGGATCACCGCCTGAAAAACAGATCCAGCACCGCGCCAACACCACAATGCATGTGTGTTGGCATAGAAACACAAGTGTTAGCATGCGGGACCACGACAAGGCTGTTAAGGTAAGGAGGGGCAGTTTATTTGTGGTTGTTTCTTTAAGGGTGTTTGTTACCTTAACTGTGATATAATAGTTACACCATAAGAAGTCTTTGCTGATTTATAATAAGTAGTACTTTTGATTTGATCTGTTAATTAATGACATAATAATAACACTCCATTAATTCTGAAAATTAAGTTATAGTATTGTAAGGAAGAAAATTCCAACACAACTCACAGGGGAGATAACACAAATCACAAGGGAGATAAACACAAATCAAAAGGGAGATAAACACAACTTACAAGGTAGATAAACACAACTCACAGGGGAGATAAACACAAATCACAAGGGAGATAAACACAACTCACAAGGGAGATAAACACAATCACAAAGGAGATATAATGTTTACACAACTCACAGGTTTAAAGTGTTAGTAAGCTTCTATGTTTAAGTTGTTTCCAGTTCAAACACCCTGATTTCTTCTTAATATAGGGTAATGGTTGTGTAAACATCTGAGTGTTTTGCAACAAAATTACACAAAATATATATCTTGGTAAAAAAATTCCTCAAAGGTTTTTGGATGATGAAAATGGCATTGTTAGGCTTTATTAATCATACTTAGTACAGTCATAAAAATTGTCACATTCGAAAAAAAAAAAAAAAAGTCCACACAAAAACAGATAACTATTAATTGTTGTCCAAAAAATGGTCATATTCGAAAAGAGAAAGCCCACACAGAAATAAATAGCTGTTAATTATTGTCAGATTTCTAGTGTTGAAGTGATTAGTATTGATTTGATTTTAACAGTACCTATAATTTGTGACAGTGATATAAACGAATGTTGCTATGTATAGGGGCTTTTTATTTTAAAGTTCAATGGTTTACGTTACAGAACCAACTGAGTGGATACCTGCTGCGAAAGTTCAAGAACAGCAACGGCTGGCAGAAACTCTGGGTCGTGTTTACAAACTTTTGTCTATTTTTCTACAAAACATATCAGGTAAAAAATTGTCCTTTTGAACTTAATTAATTTTCTGAAGACGTAAATACTATTATTCGAGGGAAGTTTATCTGACACAAGTGATCATTAAGATTTCAGACACAAGTGAACAACTTGGCTGGGGAAAATAAAATATTGGTGGGGGGCGTTGGAGGAAGTGAACTATGTTCTTTGTAGTTGGTGTAATTGATCCTCGGGGTCAGATAGAGGTTAAATGATCACCTGGACCACTGGGCTTGTTAAAATCTTAACCAGTCCTTTAAGTTAATGTAAGTTTTATGTATATATCAAAAAAGGTCACAGGTCCAGACATTACCTTATAAAATTGCTTTTAACATGTTAGCCTAACATT
Source organism: Mizuhopecten yessoensis (assembly GCF_002113885.1). Classification (NCBI taxonomy): domain Eukaryota; kingdom Metazoa; phylum Mollusca; class Bivalvia; order Pectinida; family Pectinidae; genus Mizuhopecten; species Mizuhopecten yessoensis. The sequence goes on from NW_018407082.1 coordinate 818,051, forward strand.
AAGTTAGTTGTCGCAGGCCTTCGAACCAGTCGGGAATTCTGCCGTTCGCCTGGATTTTGTTCTGGTATTTAAGTTTCCTCCCACTTTAAGAACCTGTTCTTTCATCTTGGCCTACAAGCTTTAACGACAGCTACAGAGGATATCTACAGCAGAAGGAAATAGTCAGATAGAGTAAATGTGAATCTGTTGATTATATACTTCATTTTCTCCATCACAGGATGACTTCCCCCTGGCCAGCCTGCCTTTGCTAGGTTATGCGGTCAATACGCCTGAGGAAGAGGACAGTATTCACAAAGACCACGTCTTCAAACTCCAGTTTAAAAACCATGTGTACTTCTTCAGGGCTGAGAGCGAGTATACCTTTGAGAGGTGGGTCTAAACTATAAATTTAATATCACAAAAAATACTGTATTTACAATATTGTATCACAACAGTGAAAAATACACAAAATACTATATATAACAGTAACATGGGAAGGGCGAAATTAACACTGAGCAAAAAGCAATTCTACCAGTTAAACACGAAAATCGTACTATGTGAAACAGAATGTTTCGCAGAATAATAAGAATTATAATGATATTTCTTTAGGAAAAGGCAAACACAACAACAACATCTAAGTAGGTAATCTACAAAGTTGATATCTATAACTTACGTATTTTGCCTTAGCCTGGGATATCCCATTAAAGCCACAGAAAGCTTATTTCCATTGGAGTCCCCTAGTGCAATACTCTATCAAAATCGCTGACATTTTACCTGTATTTTGACACACCACCAATTTTTGACCAACTTAGTTTACCATAGTGTACCTGTATTTTACAAACCCTAAGTTTACCGGTATTTATTCTCAGGTGGATGGAGGTCATCAACCACGCTACAAACAGCTCCCGTCGAGTCAGACTCTTCAGTAGGATGGACAGCAACCAGTTGTCATAGCACTTACAATCGGCAGCCAATCAAAACCTCTGTCTGCCTGTCACTGTGACACCTAGTCAAGTCGGCCATATCGTCGCCAAGCTGCCCACTCAGAGACAACTCTGACTGTTACTGAAATACATGTTTATTAACTTGATACTCAGAAACCAGTTCTGATCTATAGTAAAAAGAGTTAGGACTTCTTATACTATTTTAAGAAAAACCAGCAATGTGGGTGATTTTAAAACTAATTTAAAAGGGTGCGTTAATGGAAATTTTCTTGATGAAACCTGTTGTTCAGTGAAATATTGGGACAGTATTAGACTAAATGGTGCGTAACTGTTTTTAGTGCAGTATTTTAACATGGGCGTGACTGGTAATAACTTCAATGGGTTTGTGATTGTGAGATAGCTATCTTTCATAATATTTTCGAACATTTGTGTAGAAAACTTGTTGTGTCTGAAATCATTCATGAAGGTGATACAGAATTGATTTTAAATATTTTCTATATGAGTGACAAGTGGAAATGACTGGATGAATTTCAACGTTTGTAATCGGTTAATTGTTAATATAATTACATTGTACGTCTTTTTAAACAAAAAAGAAGATGATATGGGATTTATAAGGGGAAATATTTTTAATGTTATTTTAAATTAATTATGTACATATATATATATATACATGTATATGGGATTTATTATCAGAGTAAACATTATTATTCAAATCCCCGTTTTAAAACTTTTTATTTGGAGTTCAGAAAAATATCTCCGTGTCATAGAATATCTAAATATTTACTACTGTAATTTTACAATTCAACATTTGGGGTGGGGAGGTGGTTGAATTGGTAGCATTTATCTATTAAAGATCAGACAATCAAGTCTGACATTGATTGAGTATTGAATTGAATCATGTGATTTGTGATATACAACTCAGTTTAGTGTTTATAATGCTCAAAGACACTGTAATTATTTAAAAAATTACTGAAGACCCATATTAAATTTTAGAATGCTTAAAACATGTTTTTCACACCCAAATTAGATGTCAAAATGTACTCAAGACAAAAAATGAAATATATAGAATGCTAATTATTACAATTATTACATTTATTTAATAAAACCATATTCTAAAAATTATTATCCAGGAGCCAGATAAAGTTTTACACTACTTACCATATGTTTTTGCAATAACTTTGGAGATGTGGAAACAGGAGTAAAGATATGTAACTGAGCACAGGTTATCCTGTCCTTTACTCGTTCACCCCTGAAAACACATTTGAACTCTTCTGATTCAAAAGTTGGAATAGTTCATTATGAAATTTCAGGGGTGAATGAGTTAAATGTGACTAGACATAAAATGATGTACATGTATTAGTTTATGAAACTCTCAAGACTTTTAAATATTAAGTGATACATGAAATTTTCAAGATTTCATATTCACCTATCCTTGAACTATGCATAATATCTGAATGCAACTGATGAGAAATGAAATAGATACTAAGGTAGTTATATAGTAATTTAGCTGTATGTTTATGTAGCTGTGTGTAGTCAGTATGTAAGCTAGGAACCTACATAGGTTTAGTCTGTACACATTCAAGTCAGAATTATTCGCATCATTCTGTGATTTTCGTAAACAGGATTGATTATAATGTTTGAAATTTGATTTTAACAGTAAGGAAACATATTAAACTAGCTAAACATGATTGATATGATGGTGTTGAATTTTGCACCTTCTTTGCCAAACATTTTTATGAGTTGAAAGTTAATTTCAGCCTCTATAATAATTTTTTTGTCACAATAGATAAACCCCAATATATAGATAAACCCCAATATCTCCAATACTTTAAGTCCGCCTCAAGTCGAGTTTGAACTTACATCTCCATTTAAATCATGTAAAAAAATAAATTTGGGAATAGCCCCATGTGAATTTCAGAATGTTGGCGTAATTGCAGCTCAATTCTTAGGGAAGAGATATGGAAGTGAAGACCAAACAAGATAATCATGACTTAAATGTTGGCCTAAAACTATATTATGGTAATTGTAACATGTCCCGACAAAAATGCATGGTTCTTGAAACATGCCTTAGATCTCTTTAATATACAGATTCTTGTTCATACGGGTCAGATTTTGTATCTTTCTAATAACTTATTACTAACATAAACCCTTATCTAACACTTGGAAGCTTGTGGCATCACCAGTACCTCATACAGGTTACACAACATTCTCCTCCTGTAGTCACGGTTTTCCAGTCATAAACAAATAGGCTCATTGTTCAGCCCACCCTATTTAAAAACAATACACACCAGTGACTTATATGATACAAGCATGTCTTGTTCATTAAATTTAGGGAAAACATTTTGTATTAGTTTTACCATTTTATCAACTGCTAAAAGATTAAAACATAAAACCACTCTGAAAAGCATCGGTCATGCAGAACTTGTGTGTTGGTACAATTGCAGTGGTTGTTCCATTGTGGGTAATTGTTCCAAAAGTAGCTGATGCATTATGGGTATGCATCTCAAAAGTAGCAGATTCATTGTGGGTATGTGTTCTGAAAATAGTCAATGCATTCTTAATGCTTGTCCCAAATAGAGCTGATGAATTGTGAATATGTGCCCAGAAAATAGCATATGCATTGTGGGTATGTGTCTCATAATTAGTTGATGCATTGAGAGTATGCATATAGAAAAAGAAATGTTACATTATGGGGTTGTATTGCATTGGTTAAATACAAAAAGATTATTGAAACTTGCATATCAGTGTTTACAAGCACATGTCGCAAACATACAATATTTTGCAGTTGTATAGGGCTATTTTTTATTAGAGTGTATATGGTTATTTAACATAATTAGATAAATTGATTTGTAATATTGCACTAGTCATATTTTTTTAACAAAGTACTGTATACCCATAAAATGTTAATTTTATAGAAATATTTAATCATCCATCACAATTATTGTTGACACGAAGGTAAATCTGCTGGATCACCTTATTATGATGTAGACTACAATGATCTTTAAAGACATCAGTGAATTGAGCTGTAAACATAGATTTTAAAAGGGAGTTTGAGGCTAAAACAAATTAAGGGAGTTTGAGGCTAAAACAAATTCTAAATTTCTAGTTCTCTTTACATAGAGACCACTTGGGAAGGGAGTCTTCATCCATTGCTTAAATTCTTAACATTTCTTTTGATATGATTTATATTTTTGTTGAAGCCAGAACACTAAACATAAGACATGGGAAGTTTTAGTGCGATATCCTGAATTAGTTTGATTGTGAATGTTTTTTCTCTCCCTACGTCACATGTGTTTGACTGTGCCTTACCCTCAGTGTAACAGCTGCTCGGTCAGGATTTGTCTTTTCCTTCTATTGTAAACCTTTGTTATACTAGAAGCGGTAAAGTACATTTTCTCATGATTGTCAGTCATATACTTTTTTTTTTTCAAGTAGGCTTTTTTTGCTTAAATGAGTTTTATTAAATGTTATGAAATACAATTCTGTTTTGCTGGAGGATTAAAAATTATTTAAGATAGAAAATGATCATTCAGATAAACAAACTATTAAAACAATATTGTCTTCATTTCATTTTGGTTGTGTTCAGCATAATATACAATGCATGTTCAAATCTAAAATGTTTAGTTCTGTTATTGTGGTTATCCTTGAGTTTGATTCAAATCGCAGAAAGTTTTTTTATCTAAACATACATAAAACTCACTATTGTACAACTTGAAAATCTTCAAAGTGTGATGTATATGTTCAAAGATGCATATATTTGAATTTAAAGTTAGTGACACATTCTTACTACAAAAAAGTGCTTGATTTTATAATATATAATTAGTATTACCGTAATAGTCTAATATACAGGTATAAACAAGACACATCAGCATGGAAGAGTTGTCTTTCCCTGGTTCAGATGCAAATGCCAGGTTTTTATTACCTGATGCTATAGGTACACTGGTTAGTGAAGAGTTATCTTTCCTTGTGACTAAATTTAACACAGGTTTGCCATCAATATTGGTCATCTTTTTTTCATAATTTAGAAATATTTAAAGTGTCCATATGTATACACCGAGCACCTTCCTTGCAGGCCCTGGGTCTGTTATTGATGTAACATTAATATGTACTGCATTTCATTGTTAATTAAGCTGCATACTTCAAGGATACTATGGTTTGTTGTGTATACCGGTACTAGGAACCGTTTAACCAATGTTAATGTACAGTACTTAACATGTATATATCATTTTTAAACAATTTTTAATGTGAAGCATTTGTACATTGTAATTTATGTGTTTATTATAAACATGAACTTTTAAGTATCAACTCCTGAAAGAAAACCTTTTTTTCAGTTCAATTTTAATAAAGACTGGCTCTTCAGTTTTATTGCTTCTATTACTTTGCATATTTATTGTTTTCTATCTATGTATAAGAAATTTTTATCATAATGAACTCCCCTTGATGCGGTTACCGTATGAAGGTGACTTGTTCATGCGGAATATGTTGTGAGGTGTTCAAACCTTATGCAAGTGTGTATCCAATGTTCCTTTGTGTGTCCTCATGTCCTCATCAAATCCTCGGTGAACATTTGTTAACTACCCGTTTACATTATTTTAGTGTGCAAGTGTTTGTGTGCAATGAAGGCTATTTACAGTCACAGAAAGAACGAAATCAGATAAGTCAACAATGTGAAGTCTTGCTTTTGACAAAATATACAGAACAAAAAAAAATCGAATTGTCTAAATTCTGCCTCTGAATTTAAGCTGAAATAATTTTGAGGATATTTTGATTTAAGATGTTTGATTAATCCTTTCATCACTGTAGACCATAATGAACTCATCCAGATCAAAGCATAGTAGAGTCTACTAAGTTACAAAGGGGTGAAAGATTGAAAAACAGAACAGGAAAGTTATTATTGGTGGTGTAAAGGCAAAGCTTATTTCGCAATTGAAAAATGTGTACAGACTTATTTAGAGTTGTATGCTTATTTTAGACTTTATTATTGCATTTATATGTGCCATTGAATATAAAAACAAAGAGAATGCAATAGCTCTCTTTCCTTGTTTTACATGGATACTTCATAAATCAGTCCTAAAGATTTCAATAAAACAATACTTTATTGAAAAATCATTGTTCTAGTTTATATAATAAAATCTATGGGCTTCAATTGAAATCCATATATGGTACATAATACAGCTAGAGATCGCTTAACTTTGATATGATAGGGTGCAAAAACGGATTAGTCTAGTTATCAGAAAAAGAGGATTCTATTGTATGAAAAATATCTAATTTAAGCAGTAATTTTTGTAAGGAAATTGATATGGATGTTATTTATGTTAAAAAGGGTCATTTCAAATTAAGATAATGGGAATTGATCCTAATGATAACTGAGTTTGAATTCTTTCAATACAGCTTTAAGATTTGACGGGTGGGTATCTATATTTAAATAAAATGGTCATCAGACTTAATTGTATACATGTGCAGTCGAATTCATGCAAAATTAATCTAGCAACTTTGTAAATGTAAGTGATTGGAGCTATAGACCAAACAAACGAAAATAGAAAAAAGTATTATTATAATATATACACACTATACAGTATACAGAGAGGAAATATTTGCCCTTACTATACAGATTGACGGAGTTACTTCCCTTACTAAACAGATTTTACGAAGTTACTTCCCCTTAACATTGGTGCTGACATGTAATATAGGTTATTTAACCGTTTGTATTTTCTCGTATAACTTCTGTATATGTTATAGTATTTAACACTATTGTCACATGTGTATCTCCTGAATATAAATAAGATAACCCCCATCGTCCACTGGGATGTCATAGCCACACATGTGGCTTATGTATGTGTGGTTCTGTCTGTTGGTGGGAGTGTACGATAGAGGAGACATCTTTTTAGCGGATGCCTGCTGTAACAAATGGCATTCCTCTCAGAACCCCCCCCCCCAACAAAGATGGCTTCTGTCAATGTCTATACCATACCCTTTGGATCAGTATTTCTGTTTCACTTGCACTATACTGTTCAGGAAGTGTCAGTTTATAATGTCAAAATTTGTTACATTTGCTCAATACATCAGTGTGGGCCTACATTAATCACCATCACTATAGAATATGTACAAAGATTGTATCTTAAATCGCTTAAGTACAATGTATCAAGACCCTTCAGAGTTGTGTATTGTTCCGCCTAATGCATATACTTATACCAGGAAATTTACAGTGAAACTCTTAAGCAGCAATCTTGATAATCGGGAAAAATTTCATTCCACACTTATATTTAGAAACTAGATTACAGTGTAAGTAAAACGATTTCTTTCTTTCTTTTTTATTTTATACTGATCAAGACTTAGGCTCCAATTAAATGTATTACAGCTATAAGTGTACATATCACATAGTGTACAGATTTGATGTGTACATGTGTATTAAAAAGTGTGGACTATCGAGGTTGTTTATTATATTCCCGTCATCTACCAACAACATGTTCCATCAGTCTGTGTTATGTACATATTCATTTCCCTGTAGTTATTGTACATGTGAAGATACAGTGAATGAAAATATCCAGACTAACGAGGTTCCCCTGAACATGCCTGTCATCATTCTACAAGATTCACCTATTTGTCTGGTGTACATATTCTGTGTAATAATTGTACAGTGAATATCTCCTCTAAAAAGTCCATTTAGAACTAGTACAAACACCCTCTTAGTGTAAATTAACTAATTTTGTACACCTCTAGACTTATCATGTATAATACAGTATGTACAGATTTTGTACACCTCTGCTTCCATTGTACACTTATGTACTTGCATTGTTCTTATCATATGTATTCATGCCATATCAGAAACAAAGGTGTAGAAATAAAGAAAATCCATCAAATATACACCATTGTGTCAAGTTATTTATTATTTGATAGTTTATTTGGGTAATGGTAATGGGGATGATACAACCAGCCAGTGATTCAAACCTGGGACCTTTCTTTTTTCACTCGGCTTACAAAATGATCACATATCATATTCTCACTGACCAGTGAGAGATTATCTCGGAAAGAAGGGTACACTCAAAGTCTTAGCCTTGGGCTTTTACTTTAAAGAATGCCTTTCCTCCGTCATATCCTATGGAACACTTGAAAGGAGTCGGGTCACATAATGCCACTCTCATACTCAAACACACGGTAAACCATAACTTGTAACTTACAGAAATTCTTGCTAATAGTCAAAGAAAGTAAAAAGTAAAAATTGGAATGGCACTCCATTGCAAGTTTAGGCTAGCAATGTGAAAATATGAAAGTTTAAAATGTACTTTCCCACAAAAAATAGGAAATGTGCTTGAGCATAAACACTGTACTGAGTTTGAGCACCAGAACTGTTCATACAGTCTAGAAGGTGATTCCTGCTTTCGAATAGGGACATGCAAACATAATTAACATCAGAAATATTAAAGCTAGATAGAATAAGTATGGAATTCATCAATAGTAATCATGACATTCAGATAATAAACACATTGTATCATGATAAAGACAGAATGTAAGGGCTGTCAAAATTAATTGTAAAATTGGTACTGTATACCGGGGCAATTCTCGCCCAGTCAAACTTTCGTCCTTCGCCCATGTAATCAATCATCACCCAGAGTTAATTTTGCCTTACGCCTTTTAACAACTATGTATGTTATGCTGTTTCCTTATATTCGCTGTAATGATAAATTCACCCTCATTACAGAGGGCGAAATAGGCTAAAGTTAAATGGCAGCGAACATTTTTCAGTATTCAGTATATCACGATAAAAAAGAATGCTACAAATGCACTTTCACTATATTTTTTGTACATTATTGCATTTTGGTGCACCCACAATAGAACACGATATTTCAAACACAACAAAAATCTATTGCTGAACTATGTATGTTTACGGTGCAGTATAGTTATTGCATTTTGCAGGGCTACTATTTGGTGGTTGCCCCCATCAGGGCTACTATTTGGAGGATGCCCCCATCAGGGCTACTATTTGGTGGTTGCCCGCATCAGGGCTACTATTTGGTGGTTGCCCCCAGCAGGGCTACTATTTGGTGGTTGCCCCGATCAGGGCTACTATTTGGTGGTTGCCCCCATCTGGGCTACTATTTGGTGGTTGCCCCCAGCAGGGCTACTATTTGGTGGTTGCCCCCATCAACGCTACTATTTGGTGGTTGCCCCCATCAGGGCTCCTATTTGGTGGTTGCCCCCATCAGGGCTATTTCGTGGTTGCCCCTATCAGGGCTACTATTTGGTGGTTGCCCCTATCAGGGCTACTATTTGGCGGTTGCCCCTATCAGGGCTACTATTTGGTGGTTGACCACTCAGGGCTACTATTTGGTGGTTGCCCCCATCAGGGCTACTATTTGGTGGTTGCCCCCATCAGGGCTACTATCTGGTGGTTGCCCCCATCAGGGCAACTATTTGGTGGTTGCCCCATCAGGGCTACTATTTGGTGGTTGCCCCTATCAGGGCTACTATTTGGCGGTTGCCCCTATCAGAACTAGTTAGCAGGGATTAAATATTGCTCAAATTGCCAGGAAAAAAGTTACGCTCATGAGGGTACTTTTGAATTTGGGCGACAGAATCTATTTTCAAGTGTTTCATCAAAATAATGTAAAACTACTGAAGATTAATTTGATGTTTTAACTGCATAATTCGACAATAAAAGGGAACACAGGTCTTATCTCTGTATATTCATCGTTTTTAATTTTGGGCTATATTGGGCGACCACAAGTGTAGTGAAATTGATACCCCCATGAAATTTCACAAATATACAGTATTGTTAAACAGTAGAAAATGAAATATTGCTATACTGCAATGCTTTTACAAAACTTGTTATATCCACTAGCTGTTTGACAGTTTTTAATTATAACAACATAAGGTTTTTAGGTAATATCGATGGGAATGACTATAATTTCATGATAAATAAATTATCAGTTTAGAGAAAATCTAAAATAAGAATGATCCATGTTGTGTAAGTCTTCAGAGGTAATGTTGACAATACATTTTTCTGAAATTAAACCCCATTTTCATTTGTTTTGTTCCCGTGACATTGTACCCTTGTACATTTATCTGTATTACAATACATTTGTTCTACATTGCAATATATCAAGATACAATCCAGGTAAATCGTAATACCCCTACAGTATTGAGCTCACTCCTGTCGCACAATCTACATTTTTCATCACGGAACCACCTGTTTAAAATTAAGTTTAATGATGTAGAAAATGTAAAAGTCAAACAACGTACGCATTTTACTTGAACATAGTTTACAGGTGACAGCATGCTATACACTACACGAAGTTTACACTAGTATGGAACCACCTATTTAAAATTTAGTTTGTCGATGTAGAAAGTCGAAGTAAACATTTTAAATGAACTTAGTTCACATGTGACAGCATGCACATGCTACACACGACATGTAGTTTACGCTTGTAAGGAAGCACCTGGTTAAAACTTGTTGGTGTAGAAACTAGAACACCAAACAAAGTAAACATTTTACATGAACTTAGTTCACAGTTGACAGAACATTATATACATAAACCCTTTCACCACTGTAGACCATAATGGACTCATCCATATCAATGCATGGTAGAGTCTACTTAAGTTACATAGGGGTGAAAGGGTTAAATTAAGTTAGAAAAAAAATATATACAAAAATGTTTGTACAATGTTATACATTTTATACAGCAATTAATAAATATATATATTCTATTAAACATCAGCTAGATCAAGAGAAGAGATGACCAGACAATATCAGTTGCCAAAACATGTAAACTGGATTAATTTTCCTGAGAATCCCCATTTGATGTTGTCTGATCATCTCTTTTTTTGATTTTTTTTTAACTTTTATGGCCGGACTTGTGGATTCCATTTCAGAATCTATCAACTTGGGTATGCAGAAATTCCCTGAACTTTCACCAGCAGACGTTGGATTTAACATTTCCTTGTGTTTGTGCTAGATCTTTAGGATTTCACAACATCAATCGAAAATAAAAATAAAAATAAATTGACATCTGTTATGGAGCATTGTTTCTTTGGAATTGTAGTGAAGTATAAAATGACAAGTTTGGCACAAATAGGAAAACTTCCTTGATTTTCTGATATACAGATGATGCAAGAACATCGGAGGGTAACATTTTATAGGTAGCCATGGGATACACACATACGCTGCACATCTTTTCAGAAAAACATCAAAAAATCACAAAGGAATCATCAAGACGTAAAATGGTTTACAAACATATAAATCTTTTATACTAAAATAATAATTACACATGATCGTGTAAAACACTATTTTCACCACCCCAAATGATTAGCCATTTTTCTTTCTCCACAGAATTGCATTAATACAGATTGGCAAACTATTCCAGGAAATTCAACAATAAAGTATCTTTATATTTAACATAACCTTTTTTGATTCCACAACAGAGATGAATGAAAAATATACTCATAACATATTTGTATCCTCATAACTTCTCCTTTGCATATGTATAATCTTAAGTACACAAGCAAATGTAAAATGGAAATTTAAGCCCAAGAAATTTTCTTATTAAAAGTTCAATTTTTAAAATTAATCATCCTTATAAATTAACACAACCTCTTAAGCAAGTAATTTTCATATGCTTATGTGCATTGATAAAAAGAAAATCTGGTATTTTCTCACAAAACTGTCACGCACACAGCTACGAGTTGCTGTTCCTGAAATCAACGAAATCACAAACAAAGCATCACTCAGACCGTGATTTGTATCGCCTTAGGATGGATAAAGATGCCACTCCAAAAAGGAAAGTTTGAAACGTCCATTTCTTTGTCGCGGAGGAGGTTAAACCAAACCGACTGAAAAAATATCAAATATGAATAAATCATTGCATCTATTGACAAGACTAATTTGATAATATAATTTATGCTGAATATATGCACACCTGGATTTTTTTTCTTTTTTTCTTAATCATTCGTACAATGTACCCTTTAAACCTTAATGAGCATTATATAAGAGGTTTTGTCATCATGATCAATCATGCGAAGGTGTGCTTCATCCATGTAATTCAAATACCAGGTAAATCAAAGATGTATCACCTGTGGACAGTTTATTTCATTTAACACACAGGTAAAGAATGGTTGTAAATAAATCATGGAGGATGCAAAATTATCATAATAAAGTAAAATGAATAGAAATCAATTATTGACTACAAAACTTCATCTGGGAAGAAAACTGTCTATGAAATTTTATATCAGCATATATGCTATCTTCCTGCGAAAAGTGTTCTAACCTAAACGAGAGTACTGCAGCGTGAAATATTTAATAAATGCTGTCACATTCCACATTATACCAATCAGTTATTGATTGAACAAAATAAAGGCCATGGTCGAATAAGAGATGGGCAAGCAGACATATATATGCATGAGATAGGAAACCAAAGAAAACATCCTACATGATGGGCAGTTTGGCACCAAAGTTGAAAAAGGGCCATAACTCTGTATATAGAGGACCACAGCACCATATTTCAGTACATGAAACTTGGACAATCGAAGGTTCACAATTATAGCAAGTTTGATGAACATAACTATGTCAAATAGCCAGGAAGATTTGTTCTAAAGCAATCTTTGATATCAAAATTGAAGAAACGACCAAAATGAAATACATGTTATATCTAACTACATACCAACACAAGACGTAGGCGTACGCAGCTTCTGCAACGTGAATGGCAATTGTTCCCAGAAACCTAGTCAAGAAATTTTTTAAACAATTTATTCAAGCACATTCAATATTACAAATACACATTTTACAGTACCGGTATGTACATATCATTTCAAGAGATTAGATGATAATCAAGATTAAGGCTTATTAATTCTTGTAATTGACAATTTGTGTAATACAACTATTCAAGAATAATATTAAGTTTTTGATCAGTCTCTTTTATAAATCACAAGTCATTTGCAAAAAGCGTTCATGGATTTTGGACCACCAGATTTACATGTACATGCTAAAATGGTAAATGAATAGCGTACATGTGGCCAAATTAACCATTCACTACTAAAACCATATACAGCAAACATTGATATATTTTCACTGATATATATATATATGTTGTCTTCAGGGTAAAAGTTAGCCTTTCTGTTTTTCACCAAGTGTAATAGAGGTTACATCTTACTTCCATCTTGGTCCATTTTCATTTAAACGGTTGAACAGGTTGGACCACAGTTGTTCGTTTATTAAATAAGGTCGGACCAAGTAATCTGATGCTGCTTTCAGGCGAGCCTTGACAAAGCCTTGTAAGGCCTGCATATACATTTGCTGGTCCGCCAGGATTTATACCCGAAATTGTTACATTTATAAACGGACAAACCTGTTGTTCCGCATAAACGAACAGGCCCTCAATATCCTACTAAGGGAGGTAATGAGGGCCTACTAAGGGAGGTAATAAGTCTGGGGAGACAACTTACATGTACCAGGTGATCTCTGGTCTCTTAGTCCCAATATACCTTGATATCCTACAAAGGGAGGTAATAAGTCTGGGGAGACAACTAACATGTACCAGGTGATCTCTGCTCTCTCAGTCCCAATATACCTCGATATCCTATAAAGGGAGGTAATAAGTCTGGGGAGACAACTTACATGTACCAGGTGATCTCTGGTCTCTTAGTCCCAATATACCTTGATATCCTACAAAGGGAGGTAATAAGTCTGGGGAGACAACTAACATGTACCAGGTGATCTCTGCTCTCTCAGTCCCAATATACCTCGATATCCTATAAAGGGAGGTAATAAGTCTGGGGAGACAACTTACATGTACCAGGTGATCTCTGNATAATGACTGAAGCAGACGACGTTGCTACGGACGCCGGAAGTCGGCATGCCTAGACTTTGCAGAAAATCACGTGACTTCCGCCGCGCATAAAGTCAGAACCGATTTGATCCGGACGGAACCCGGAACAGAGCTATTGTAGGGAGATAAAACGTGATAACGGGTGGTCAGGTGGCACATAGGATATCGATCGCACTAATGACTTTCACCAGGATGACCAGGGTTTTATTTCCCTATATCAGACATGAAAAGATATGGGGTCACTTGGCTAACCATGCGGGTGTTATTCAGGTTCTTTGCTTCCCACTCATCTGAAAATTTCTTGAAAAAAAGAGAGAATCTAATGGGAATATGAAATTATTGTAATTACAGTGGTTTAGAGCTAGAGTACATGACTTTGCAAAAAATGTTGGGGATTGGGGTGTGGGGAGGGGGGCTTCTATTGTCAAATTTGTAACGGAGATGCTTCTACTAAACTTTCCATAAGTCCAACTCTCCTATAAATCTCCTAACAACTGAAATCCCATGACCAGTTAAAGGCCTAAATTAATTGAACCCAATTCAGTTTTTTTCAACATTGACTGATTTACTAGTTCTGTAGCAGAACTGGACTGGGTCGATTGTCAGCGACCCAGTAGCTCAATTGCATTGGTAGAGCATCCGTCTAGAATTCNTGTTGTTCCGCATAAACGAACAGGCCCTCAATATCCTACTAAGGGAGGTAATGAGGGCCTACTAAGGGAGGTAATAAGTCTGGGGAGACAACTTACATGTACCAGGTGATCTCTGGTCTCTTAGTCCCAATATACCTTGATATCCTACAAAGGGAGGTAATAAGTCTGGGGAGACAACTAACATGTACCAGGTGATCTCTGCTCTCTCAGTCCCAATATACCTCGATATCCTATAAAGGGAGGTAATAAGTCTGGGGAGACAACTTACATGTACCAGGTGATCTCTGGTCTCTTAGTCCCAATATACCTTGATATCCTACAAAGGGAGGTAATAAGTCTGGGGAGACAACTTACATGTACCAGGTGATCTCTGCTCTCTCAGTCCCAATATACCTCGATATCCTATAAAGGGAGGTAATAAGTCTGGGGAGACAACTTACATGTACCAGGTGATCTCTGNGCATCCGTCTAGAATTCGGAAGGTCCCGGGTTCGAACCCCGGTCTGGCCATGCATTTTCCCTCTCCTGTTACAGTGCATGTGGTGCCTGTGACCAACATTTTCAAGCATTTAGTGTATGCTTGCCGAACCTGGGTTGTAACTAGTTGTGCGTAGACTTAGAAAAAGGAGGGAGGAATGTAGCAGAACTTGAGTGGGTTGATCGTCTGCTAGAGTTTGGAAGATCCCGGGTTTGAANCTAACAGGTGATCTCTGCTCTCTCAGTCCCAATATACCTCGATATCCTATAAAGGGAGGTAATAAGTCTGGGGAGACAACTTACATGTACCAGGTGGTCTCTGGTCTCTCAGTCCCAATATACCTTGATATCCTTCAAAGGAAGGTAATAAGTCTGGGGAGACAACTTACATCTAACAGGTGGTCTCTGGTCTCTCAGTCCCAATATACCTTGATATCCTACAAAGGGAGGTAATAAGNGTTATAAATAATTATCATAACATCAATTAAAAAAACACGCTATTTCAACTTATTTTGATTACACTAATAAAGCCTGGCATTTAATTATTTTGTCATTTGTTCAGAGTTTGATTCTGAAAATATCCATTATTTCCCATGGCCATGGCCACTATCCTCGTGACCCCGTGTCACAGCTTTCAGTTTCCCAGCTCAGGCACTGAAATCATGTTCCTGTGCCGTGCGTTGCCTTGAACGGGCACCTGCTTCCAACTTACTGTCAATAAAACAATCCCAAAGCCGATCAAACCGACCCAAAACGGCCTTGCAGTGCGAAAATAGTCCTTTTCGCTCATCTTTAGTCTCTGGTGACTGTCTCGTCCGAGCAAATATTCTCTCAAGCGACGAGACTTTGCTACTAGTGACCGACATTTGGAGGGTCAAGGTCGTTTGTGATTTTCCAGCCTCGCGCTCGTCTGGCTGACTGGTTGGTTAGACTTGCTCAAGTCCATTCTAATGATAGCTGGAGCATTGGTAGTGTATTATAAGATAAATTTATACTGATCTCTTTCATAACGTATTGAATCACAGTGAGTCTCTTCTCACATATGGTCAAAAATATACACTACTGTACATAATCTAAATAATACTGTAGCCTACTTGTAAGTCCGTGATATCAGAGACGTATAATACGTCTCTGGTGATATGTACCTCTGCAATATTGTAAGATTATTTGTTATAAAACTAAATCAGAAATATGTGCCGTGCTACATATTGTAAGATATAATTTATTCATGTTAGATTTGGATACACTTGTGTTTGACATTAATAGTTATAATATCTTTAAATATCGGTCATAAAAGTGTACATTACATCTCTGATACAATCAAGTAACAGTCCATCAACGTTTACTATTTTATATTATATATAATTTAAAAAAAATAGAAATCAAATGGAGATACACTCATGAGGTCACCACTGTTAAACCACGGAATTATGTATCAAAGGACCGTGGTTTAACCACGGACTTAGATAATCTAATTCCGTGGTTTTACAAGCTAACTATACAGGGTGTCATTACACCCACGGAATTAGATCCACGGACTAAGATAATTCCGTGGCTATTTATCTCTGCATCATTAATTCCATTTATCAGTTTGGGAACAACTTATATAAGAATTGAGGGGTCTCAAATTTTAATTCGATTTAAAATTAATTATGATCCTCTAGTATTACTTAAAGTTTTGAATCCGTTATATTTCATCGCCGTGTTAAAACATTTAAGCCCAATTAAGGGACACAAAACATTGCTTACCATCTAAGAACTAAAATATGTATCTTTGATGTCAATATACAAGGCTAGATAATGGATACATTATCATCCGAGGGTATGTATGATTAAATTAGACAGAGACTTATACATTTTCTACTGGAGGTCTGTGGTCATTATAGTTTTCTAGATGCCTCAAATCAGAAGAGCCTTTTAGGCAAAAACCATAGATCATGAAAATCTCCTTTAAAACCGGATTTGAAGTTTTTTGTGCAAAATTACTGAATCTGGCAAATTCGTCTGCTAACGTGCATTCTAATTCACAAAACGATACGACTGTTTTTTGTATATTATGATAAATTATCTTTCATATAATTAAAATAACCTAAACTCTGCAGACATTTTAATCATTTTCATCTGGTGATAGTGATTTTAGTTGATGAGGTCAAAGTTGGTGTCAAACGGGGTCGCACGAGAATTTTTTAGGTCAAGCAGACCTCCTGACGTCACTTCCCATCATTCGTAGCTGTTCATGTCTGCCGTCATTCAACGAAGGTGAGGGTGTATAGGTGCGTCTTGTTTTGTGTCAGAAAGTTGCCGTATGGACGATTAATAATGACTTAAGGGACTTGATCGAACAGAGAAAGATGGGAGATTTATACCGTGGGTATTGTCTCTCATGGACTGGCCTTTTTAGAGAGATAATTCTCCATATATTCCGATGCTGAAGTGAACAAAATGGCAGCTCATCCAAAGTTTGACAAAATGGCAGTCACAGTGGATAACTCTTCGTCGAATTCTAGTGTTTATGACACAAACACAAAGGAGGATTTGGACCATAGGCCTTCTATGGGAAATATGAAATCCTTAACAGACGGTATGCATAAAAAGAAGAGCACGTTTAAAATCACAAGCGTGACGAAAAACATTCAGCGCCCCCCGATCGGAGGGGACCCCCCGAACGATGCAGATGGTGATTCTATGGATGACTTAGACGAGACTGTGGAAAGTCACACAGAAGATCTAAGTTCAGAAATCCTAGATAGTTCTAAATATACAGATCTAGGCGACCAAAACACGCCTTTAGAGGATTTTACCCAGACGTTTGGTCAGGACTCGGAAGTGATAATTAGCAATACAGGCGGTAAGGAGGTCACAACTAAAGAGAAAAGTGATGTTCATTCTAGTACCACCACACGTTTTAAAGTAGTTAAAATAGAGACCAAAGAACCATTTAGAAGGGGTAGATGGCTGTGTCATGATTTGCTTGACACGCCAGTGACAGAAAAGAGTGAAACAAAGGTAGTTAGAGACTCGACGACAGATGATCAAGCCAATTCTGGAAACTCAAGTGCTTCAAGTTCTATACATTATGTTCCCGGTGTTGATGATCCAGCCAAGAATCCATTAGCTGTGACGGGATTGCAGAACCAAGGAACGGACGGATTTGTCATTCAAAGTGATAATCAGAGTGATAAATTTCAGTCTAAACCGCAACCAGGAATGGTGCCTACTTCCCAGGACGGCACACATTCCTATAACCAACCTAATCCAAACGTGTCCCAGATTCCTACTAGTTTGCCAACCCATCCATCGCAAAACTACCAGGGCATTGTTGTAAATACTGGTGCGGGATCGCCTGGTCAGACTAGGCAAAATATCCCGCAGACAGGCCCAGTTACTGGACACGGTGGGTCGGTACCACCAGGTCATGTACAAAAACCTATGCAAGTCCAGACTCCAGTAGCAGATAATGCTAACCCTAGTTCACAACATTCATCAATGCCAGTTACTACAGGCACCTCACAAATTCCAAACAGCATTACCGGACAAATGCCTCCAACTTTGAATGATCAGACAAAACTGCCACAACCAGGAGGCACAGGTCTGGGTCCTGTTCCAAGTGGGCAGTCCCAAATCAACCAAAGTACTGTAGACTCTAGCTCTAATCCAGCGTCTGCTAAAGATACTGCACACTGGAATGAGTCGGATGGGGGTGAAGTTCAAACTTTGAATTTTAACATTGCTGCTAGTCGGTTTAACAATGACCAAACAGGCCTAGACAGTAGACTTACTCATCAATTGAAACCGGTAACCGGTCCTTCACATTTCAGTGATTTTTCAGCCCCAATCTTGACGCCATTAGCTGTTGCTGAAGCTGTTGGTGGCATGTCTAGTCCAACGAAAGCAGATGAAAGGTAAACTTTGTCTAATTTCTCACGTGTAATCTGTGTAGAAGGCCACCATTTATACAGCAGATATATATGTGTAATTGAATATTTGCTTACTGTAAGCAAATATGCAATACAGGACAGGACCCTTATACCTGGTTCATGAAGGCAATTATAATGCCATCATGGAATGAGTGGTACTAACATTTTGGCATCAAGAGCCAGATGCTTTTGGGTATGGAGACATTACACTGCTAACTTTGATAAGGTGCACATATATATAGTACATGTTTTAGTATTCCCAAAAGTCGTTTCAGTATTTTGGAAATGATGGGCGGGGGGGCGGGGAGTTCCGCATTAACAGGGGTTGTGCATTCCACTAGCCTGACACCCGGGGCTAGTCTAGTAGAACTTATGTCAGAGCTAGTGAAAGTTTTCAATATTTACCATGAAAATATAAGTTAGGCTTGTAAATTTCAACTTTGATGTGGGATAAATAGATGTCACACTCGCGTCTGCTGGGGTGGGGAAGTAGTTAGAGATATATTGGGAAAAAATGTGTGTATGAATATAAAAGACTCCCCACTCATCATTTACCTGCCTCCAGCGTATATTTTCGAAGGAATGTGATATCTATGTTAAACCTGATTATCAAGAGACTTTTGCTTCTAGATCAATTGTAAACAAAGAGACAGTAATTTTCACTCGATTTATGTTTAACTAGCAACAGCTAAAGTCATACCTTAAAACCTTGTTATACTGCAACCTTCTGTCCTCTCATCCTCGATATCTAGGGGTTACGTTCACTTTCGCTCTCTACACCCNGAGACAACTTACATGTACCAGGTGATCTCTGGTTTCTCAGTCCCAATATACCTTGATATCCTACAAAGGGAGGTAATAAGTCTTGGAGACAACTTACATGTACCAGGTGATCTCTGGTTTTTCCGTCCCAAAATATACCTTGATATCCTACAAAAGGAGGTAATAAGTCTGGGGAGACAACTTACATGTACCAGGTGATCTCTGGTTTCTCCGTCCCAATATACCTTGCGAAGCTTCCCACCTTACCAAGATACGAGGGTATCTTGTCAGGTACAAATGTGGCCATCTGAATTAAAGTAAACATAAACAATTAAAACTTAAATCAGAGAGAAATGCTTCATAGAAAAGTCGAGATCATAGCATTTTTTCTGTTAAATTTAATAACAGTTACAATAGCTCTGTTCCGGGTTATAAGAAACTCCTGTGTGGAGGTAAAAAAGAGTACCCATGGAAACGAAAATCGAGGCATGTAAACTTCCGGTTTACGCTGACATTCCTCAACATTCACAATTTTTTCAACTTGCTATACAAATATTTTTACCGGGATGGATTTTGAAGGATTTCAGGTGCCATTTTTGAAACATTATTTGCAAGAGAGGGGTATAGCATGCAGTTTGTACCGTAAAAACGATTTAGTTAGACTGTGCAAGCTAGCAAACGAGTTGGACTTAGAGGTTGTGACCTGTGATGACTACCACGACATGGACGTCCTGAGACGCACTGTTGATTCAACTGTATTGGATGACGTCAGCAAGGTAAAGTCCTGGATGTCTGATATGACTTCTGCCCCTAATGTGGAGTACTGTGATATCATCATATATTTCATGAACGTATGCGGTTGGTCTGAATCGAGGTTGAAAAATTACAAGAACGATAATGGTTACAAACTCTACATGGACCATCATATCAATGACGTTTGCCTCGGGACCATTTCAAATAGTGACTCGCATTTGTACGTCAAGGCGTCGTGTATCCCTGAGACCAGACAAAGTGCCACTCCGTATTCTACGTGGCTTCTCCTACAGAAGGATGGACATGTGAAATCTGGGGGTTGCACCTGTGTTGCGTAAGTTTCCAAAATTTAAAGTCGAATGTGATATGACAATGAGCCAATCGAATTAAAAAATNTTTAATCATTTTCATCTGGTGATAGTGATTTTAGTTGATGAGGTCAAAGTTGGTGTCAAACGGGGTCGCACGAGAATTTTTTAGGTCAAGCAGACCTCCTGACGTCACTTCCCATCATTCGTAGCTGTTCATGTCTGCCGTCATTCAACGAAGGTGAGGGTGTATAGGTGCGTCTTGTTTTGTGTCAGAAAGTTGCCGTATGGACGATTAATAATGACTTAAGGGACTTGATCGAACAGAGAAAGATGGGAGATTTATACCGTGGGTATTGTCTCTCATGGACTGGCCTTTTTAGAGAGATAATTCTCCATATATTCCGATGCTGAAGTGAACAAAATGGCAGCTCATCCAAAGTTTGACAAAATGGCAGTCACAGTGGATAACTCTTCGTCGAATTCTAGTGTTTATGACACAAACACAAAGGAGGATTTGGACCATAGGCCTTCTATGGGAAATATGAAATCCTTAACAGACGGTATGCATAAAAAGAAAAGCACGTTTAAAATCACAAGCGTGACGAAAAACATTCAGCGCCCCCCGATCGGAGGGGACCCCCCGAACGATGCAGATGGTGATTCTATGGATGACTTAGATGAGACTGTGGAAAGTCACACAGAAGATCTAAGTTCAGAAATCCTAGATAGTTCTAAATATACAGATCTAGGCGACCAAAACACGCCTTTAGAGGATTTTACCCAGACGTTTGGTCAGGACTCGGAAGTGATAATTAGCAATACAGGCGGTAAGGAGGTCACAACTAAAGAGAAAAGTGATGTTCATTCTAGTACCACCACACGTTTTAAAGTAGTTAAAATAGAGACCAAAGAACCATTTAGAAGGGGTAGATGGCTGTGTCATGATTTGCTTGACACGCCAGTGACAGAAAAGAGTGAAACAAAGGTAGTTAGAGACTCGACGACAGATGATCAAGCCAATTCTGGAAACTCAAGTGCTTCAAGTTCTATACATTATGTTCCTGGTGTTGATGATCCAGCCAAGAATCCATTAGCTGTGACGGGATTGCAGAACCAAGGAACGGACGGATTTGTCATTCAAAGTGATAATCAGAGTGATAAATTTCAGTCTAAACCGCAACCAGGAATGGTGCCTACTTCCCAGGACGGCACACATTCCTATAACCAACCTAATCCAAACGTGTCCCAGATTCCTACTAGTTTGCCAACCCATCCATCGCAAAACTACCAGGGCATTGTTGTAAATGCTGGTGCGGGATCGCCTGGTCAGACTAGGCAAAATATCCCGCAGACAGGCCCAGTTACTGGACACGGTGGGTCGGTACCACCAGGTCATGTACAAAAACCTATGCAAGTCCAGACTCCAGTAGCAGATAATGCTAACCCTAGTTCACAACATTCATCAATGCCAGTTACTACAGGCACCTCACAAATTCCAAACAGCATTACCGGACAAATGCCTCCAACTTTGAATGATCAGACAAAACTGCCACAACCAGGAGGCACAGGTCTGGGTCCTGTTCCAAGTGGGCAGTCCCAAATCAACCAAAGTACTGTAGACTCTAGCTCTAATCCAGCGTCTGCTAAAGATACTGCACACTGGAATGAGTCGGATGGGGGTGAAGTTCAAACTTTGAATTTTAACATTGCTGCTAGTCGGTTTAACAATGACCAAACAGGCCTAGACAGTAGACTTACTCATCAATTGAAACCGGTAACCGGTCCTTCACATTTCAGTGATTTTTCAGCCCCAATCTTGACGCCATTAGCTGTTGCTGAAGCTGTTGGTGGCATGTCTAGTCCAACGAAAGCAGATGAAAGGTAAACTTTGTCTAATTTCTCACGTGTAATCTGTGTAGAAGGCCACCATTTATACAGCAGATATATATGTGTAATTGAATATTTGCTTACTGTAAGCAAATATGCAATACAGGACAGGACCCTTATACCTGGTTCATGAAGGCAATTATAATGCCATCATGGAATGAGTGGTACTAACATTTTGGCATCAAGAGCCAGATGCTTTTGGGTATGGAGACATTACACTGCTAACTTTGATAAGGTGCACATATATATAGTACATGTTTTAGTATTCCCAAAAGTCGTTTCAGTATTTTGGAAATGATGGGCGGGGGGGCGGGGAGTTCCGCATTAACAGGGGTTGTGCATTCCACTAGCCTGACACCCGGGGCTAGTCTAGTAGAACTTATGTCAGAGCTAGTGAAAGTTTTCAATATTTACCATGAAAATATAAGTTAGGCTTGTAAATTTCAACTTTGATGTGGGATAAATAGATGTCACACTCGCGTCTGCTGGGGTGGGGAAGTAGTTAGAGATATATTGGGAAAAAATGTGTGTATGAATATAAAAGACTCCCCACTCATCATTTACCCGCCTCCAGCGTATATTTTCGAAGGAATGTGATATCTATGTTAAACCTGATTATCAAGAGACTTTTGCTTCTAGATCAATTGTAAACAAAGAGACAGTAATTTTCACTCGATTTATGTTTAACTAGCAACAGCTAAAGTCATACCTTAAAACCTTGTTATACTGCAACCTTCTGTCCTCTCATCCTCGATATCTAGGGGTTACGTTCACTTTCGCTCTCTACACCCCTGAAATAGAATTTGTCATAGCAAAATTGAAGGCACAAAGACAGCTGTTTGATTGTCTGGGGTGAAAAAACACCTGACCAATCACTAGGCTGATACCTATCTTTTGATGTATATATATATATATCAAAGGATCAAACTAGTCTCCTTGTCTCATCAACAAGGTGGCGCACACCAAGTCTTCAATTTTGCTATGACATATTCCAGGGGTGTAGAGAGCGAAAATGCGCGTAACCCCTGGATATCAAGGATGCTGTCCTCTGTGATTTTGGCGGTATAACGAGTTTGGCGGTGTATTGGGTTTACAGTTTTAAACCCAAGTGTTCACATGTACACACCAACTGAACTTATACTTTAAACAAATAATAATTTACTTCAGAATACGTTGGTTTTTTTCAAAATTATTATTTAATGTATCAAATTGTTGAGCTTGCAAAACATACAACTGATTACCTGGTCAGTCGGCAGTCACGTGTAACAATACTTAAGGAATGATTTTTTATTTTTTCAACATTTATGAGGTCATAACAACAATGGGTTTATGGACATATTGAATGAATCGCGTTAGCGATTCATGTAAAATATGTCCAAAAACCCATTGTTGTTATGACCTCATAAATGTTGAAAAAATAAATATCATTCCTTATATTTACATTGACGAATCCTTTCAGTGGATCGATATAACAACGAATAAAACAAATAAACAGGGTTTGTTCCTGCTTATACACGGGTGCAACGCAGTGGCGAGAACAGTGTTTTTTCGCGGGGAAATGTGACACTATCGTGAGAGATCTTAGCAACCGTCAACAACAATAACACAACAAAATGTAGTTCCATATTCAATGTTTATTTGTAGCACAGGACACGTGAATACGTGGATATTTCACAAAGCACAGTTCAATAATATTTTAAGATGTAAGAATTAAGCATCTAGGTCGGTCGTTCCGAGTGAGTAGTTTTTGTAGTGTATTACTACGCAGTGTGATCAGGTTACTATCAGTTCCCACGTGCTGAGATTCTATGAACACCTGTGTTATGCATTTATGAATGTAATTTTTGTCAATGGGTCTAAGCATACAGAATGTAAATATAATGTACACACGTACGTAACATTCCTGTCATTGGCATATACAGTACCTGTACTCGTCTCAAATTGGCGGTATATAACGAGGTCAAAATAGTGTGATTTTAACCATTTGATTTGGGATTATGATGGCGGATGGAGGTATACGGGTTTGGCGTTACAACGAGTGCATTAACGTTGGGAAAATGCGTTGTGAGTAAATCAATGGCGGTATGCAGGTTTGGCGATTTATCGGGTGTCATTACAACAGGGTTTTACTGTATGAGGATGACGTCTGCGATGGCAGAGCTGCTTGGACTACTGACAATGCCACAAGACTGCAGCATCTGGAGAAATACAAGAAATACCACCCTGTCACTATAAATTGTGACGCCTGGCTTTAACAAGTCCTTATATAGCCACCTTATTAAAGCTGAATGTCTGGCAGAATGAACCAAGTACAAGGACCTGAGGTTCTACACTGTCAAGGGACATAACCACAATGCTTTCACTACATGAGAGGAGGCACAGTAGTCTAGTGGTAGGACGTCGGGCTCGTGACCGAAGGGTTGCATGTTCGAGTCACGGCACGGCACTGTGTTGTATCTTTGGGCAAGATACTTTACTCCGCTTGTTCCAGTATACTCAGCTGTAAATGAGTATGTGGTTGCACAGTGCTAGAATTGTTGAATGCTAGCTGTTAGCACCGAAATGTCCGCTCCGGCTGTATGCTCCTCAGGGAGTTGAGAAAGGTATTATCTGGTTGCAAAGGCCCTATATATATAGGGCCAACATAAATATAGTCTTGTTTCCTGCTTCCCGACCGACCTTGTCTTTTCATGCCCGACCCTAAAGGGTTTTTTGGACAAAATCAGAGAAAAAAATGATTTTCCGGAATTCGGTGCTGTCACCGAATTCTGATTTCGGTCTTTCTAGCCTCTGGTAGCGCTAGTGTGCTCTACCAAACCCAAACACATATAGTAGAAGGCTTGTGATTGGTTGTTTTGTCATCAATTTCAATAATCCCGGCAGTGTACCCTAGTAATAACACAGGTGTGCAAGATTTCAAATTGAATAAACGTCATAAAAATGGCGGACGTGTAGATAGAAGCGATGAATATTATGGTAAACATTTATTCTCCAGCGTCACCTACGATGATAATAAAGGTTTTGAAGGGTTTGACATGGTTGATGTGGAAATACTTCGGTGTAACATAATATGTAACTTTCCAATGAACGGCTTTGTGCCCTACGCAAACAGGAAAACATCGGCAGACCGAGGCGCACATGTCGTCTGCAGGTGAGGCTGAATTGAACATTGATATTGATACGTTTTGAGCTAATTGATTTCTTCAAACTATTTATCGATAATTAAATCATAAACTAGACCGCAGCTAAGATATATCTATATGCCGACTGTGACAGTAAATATATTGAATGACGACCTGAAACCTGTAGCAAATCACATGCAATTCTTGATGAAATACTTGACCTTTTTACCTGAGAATCTCCGTGTAAATGTACAGCGTCTTATGTCATAAATGAAGTTTATAATCTCTGTTATCATTTGCCAATCACATTTGCTGACAAAAATATTTTTAAAAGGATCTTTCTGGTGTTTAAATCCGATTCATCCTAGGAACTGTGTTCTTAAATTAAACAGGATGATACTTGTTTTGGCCTAACCAGGGATAATAATTTGTGAACTGCTTTGAGACAACCTACGAACTAGGTTGTGATAAAGCAGTATGTAAGAACCTCGAACTATAATTATTTTTAATTATTATTATTAGCTCACCTGCCCGAAGTTTGAGAATGAAAATTACTTGGACTTACTTTCAAGGTCACAGGGGTCAAATATGTCAAACGCTTAAATGACTTCTTCTGAAGAACTTAATGGTCTAGAACTTCATATTTGGCTGGTGGCTTCCTGGGATAGAGCCCGTCAAAGTTTGAAAATGAAATGACTTCGATTTAATTTCAAGGTCACAGCGGTCAAATATGTCAAACGCTTCAAACGACTTCTTCTGAAGAACTAAAAAGTAAAGAATCTTCATATTTGGCTGGTGGCTTCCTGGGATAGAGCCCAACAAAGTTTGAGAATGAAAATGACTTTGGTGTACTTTCAAGGTCACAGCGGTCAAATATGTCAAAAGCTTAAAACGACTTCTTCTGAAGAACTAAAAAGTAAAGAATCTTCATATTTGGCTGGTGGCTTTCTGGGATAGAGCCTGACAAAATTTGAGAATGAAAATGACTGACTTACTTTCAAAGTCACAGGGGTCAAATATGTTAAAAACTTTGATAATCTTCTTCTCAAGTTCCATAAGGCCCAGGGTCATAATATTATGCCAGTAGGTACCTGGGATGGAGAGCTATACATTTTCCTCATTAAAATGACCTTGACCTACTTTCAAGGTTACAAGGGTCAAGTATGCTAAAAACTTGAACAATCTTCTGAAGTTCCATAAGGCCCATGGTCATACTATTATGCCAGTAGGTACCTGGGATGGAGTGCTATAAAGTTTCCTCATTAAAATGACATTGACCTACTTTCAAGGTTACAGGGGTCAAATATGTTGAAAACTTTAACAATCTTCTTCTCGAGTTCCATAAGGCCCAGTGTCATAATATTTTGCCTGTAGGTACCTTGGTTAGAGAGCTATAAAATTTCCTCATTGAAATGACCTTGACCTACTTTCAAGGTCACAGCGGTCAAATATGTCAAACGCTTCAAACCACTTCTCCTGAAGAACTAAAAGGAATCTTCAAATTTGGCTGGTGGCTTCCTGGGATAGAGCCCGACAAAGTTTGAGAATGAAAATTACTTTGACCTACTTTCAAGGTCACAGGGGTCATATGTGTCAAACTTTTCAAACGACTTCTGAAGAACTAAAAGGTATAGAATCTTTATGTTTGGCTGATGGCTTCCTGGGATGGTGGCCAACAGAGTTTGAGAATGAAAATGACTGACTTACTTTCAATTGCAAGGTCACAGCGGTCAAATATGTTGAACTCTTTAAGCGACTTCTGAAGAAGAACTAAAAGGTATAGAACCTTCATATTTGGCTGTTGGCTTCCAGAGATAGAGCCTGACAAATATTGAGATTGTAAATAACCTTGACTAAAACTTTAAACGACTTCTGAATAATCGAAAGGCATAAAATTATAATATTTGGCTGGTGGCTTCCTAGGATAAAGCTCATCAAAGAATGCAAATGAAAATGACCTCAACCTACTTTAAAAGTCACAGAGGTCAACAACATTTCAAACAATTTGTTCTGAAGAACCAAAAGGAATTGATTCATAAGATTTGTCTAGCAGCTTTTTGGGGGAGAGCTAGCTAAGTTTGAGAAGGAAAATGACATTGACCTTCATATACTTACAAGGTCACAGGGGAAAATATGTCAAACAACTTCTGAAGAAAAACCAAAAAGCATAGAATCTTATAATATTATTTGGCTGGTAGTTTCAACAGATGGAGCCGACAAAGTTTGCGATGGAAATATTTGTAGTGCAATATAATGTTTAATGAGAATATTTTGCTACGACTGCTATTCAGGTGAGCGATACAGGCCCTCTGGGCCTCTTGTTTATTTTCCAAATTTGACTAATAAACAATTTACTGCAATTTGAATAAACTCTGCACTCATCTCCACACACCAAAAAAGAACATTGGATTTGAAGAAAACTTCAAAATGGAAACATTAAACATGTTTATACCTTGTTTCATCAATTCCATCTGACTTGTACACCTTTATTCTTGCAACCCTAAATTCAAGGATCCCTGTCCCGATGATGGGGGGGGGAAGGGGGGGGGGGAAATGGAGAACTCCACTATAGTTTTCATACATAGAGTAATCTCCCCTTAACTTAATTTTGTAAGTAACTTGGAAATGGCTAGGGTACTACCGCTGACCAGGTTGGTAATAATTTTAAGAGATAGTCAGTTTTAAAACCTTACATCATGATGTGAAATATGTGGGATTGCATAGACTTAGGAATCAAACCAGCCAATGTACTGTAACAGAGGTCATTATTTATTTTTCCGTAGGAAGTCGCTAGTATTTTGCCAGGATGACATTTGCCTCACATGTCCAATTGAGCTATCTGTCCAATAATTATTAAAAGGGTAAAATTAGCCTTAAAGGACAAATAAACAAAAACAAGTGCAGTAATTCTTATAAATATCCTGTTACAGGTTTGAAAAAAGGGGGGGGGGGTATTTATTTTAAACAGTAATTTAAAATGTCTGATGTAGGAGAATGATTCAACTTTTAAAAGTTAAAACTGATTAAAAAAGTTTAGGTTAGGTGCTAAAAAAAATTAAAAAAATCTGCTTGCCCTAACCTCACTATTATGTATTATTGCAATGTGTTCAATAGAATGAGAAGCCAATGGCCAGCACTGTGCCACATTGGGAAAGACTTCTTCATAAGATATATTTCTTCTTATCATTTCAGCAAATTGAGTGACTTGCGGTTTGAAACTTGGACATGCTTGACAAAAGTTCAGAATTTTTTCTTGAAAACCAGCATGAGAATAACCTAGAAATAGGACTCGTAAAAAAAATATAATGACCTCATTTAACAAAGTGTTGGCATAGCATGCCTTTGTTAAGTTGTTCAATAACAAATAGAGCAAATATAACATGATTTTAATTGAGGTGTACATTTTAATCTTTTGAGTGCAAATTCAAGCTAAATTTTCATGGTAAATATTGAACATTTTCTGTAGCCCTGACATTGAAAATACCAGTCCCAGGTGTTGGGTTAGTGAAAGAATAATTAATCAAGACTATAAAGAGAGTTTTGATGGTTTTGTAAAGTGAAAAATTATTGAGACTAAATTATGTATGTAAATAGTGTGAATTTAATGTATTTTGTTACAACATGGTAAAACTGATGCATATATATTCATTTGAAAAAATGCATGTCCTTTTTTTCCAGAGATTGATAAATTTTAAAACTTCAGTTGGATGAAAATATGGACTGGAGATGAACTGTATCATCACCAACTGGAAACTGAAATCATATTATGTTCAGTTGTAATGGCTCATATATAAACTATCTAAAACATTTTTACATGTAATCTACTTTAGGCCAAATAAAAAATATATGTATAGGTTACCGTTGGTAGGAAAAACATTTTATTTTATTTTTTATTTTTATTTTTATACGCCCGTCAAATTTGACAGAAGTATTATGGTATAGGGTTGTCCACCGGCATGAACATTTTATTTTCAAACAAACCATGCACATGCAACGCTTTTCCAAAATCCTATCCTGTTTTGTAAGTGTACAAATGTGAGCCAGTTTTCTTTGTCGAGTGACAGTACGTTATGCATGAACAAAATGACCAAAGGCTGTAATGTACAGAAATTAGGAGATATTAAGCTTGTTTTACATTCTAGAGTATCTACTCTAGCTAAAGGTCACCTGTACTGTATTTCCATGTAGTGTCATGTTACTAATTGTTCAGTCATATGAAATGAAACAATGCTATAGACATTATCAATACAAAAAATTAATGTAAGACTTGATTATCCCCTCGCAATGAAAGTTTGAGGGGATATACTGTAGGATTCGGCTTGTATGTGCGTATGTTACACTCTGTGTTTGGTATGACAGTGACCTTGAACAAGTTCACATTTCAGGTTTCTATGCTAAAGGTCACTGTTACTTTTTTCAGAGAAACTTTGTCATTTCTCTAGCGACTTAATTCCTCAACAGAATTTCACGAAACTTCATACATGTGTTTGGTATGACAATGCCTCGAACAAGTTCATGTTTCAGGTTTCTACTTTCAAGGTCACTGTTACTATTACTTTTTTTAGAAAAACTTTGTCATTCCTCTACCGACTTTATTCCTCAACAGAATTTCACGAAACTTGTTTAGTCATGAGTTTAGTATGACAATACCTTGAACAATTTTGCGTTTCTGGTTATTGCTTTAAAGGTCAAGGTCACTTATACTATTTTTAGAGAAAGACAAATTCATCACTCAAGTGACTTCATTATGGAACGGAATAGAATTTCATGAAACTTCTTACGAGTTTTTGGTACGGCAATGCCTCGAACAAGTTTGCATTTCAGGTTTCTATGTTCAAGGTCAAGGTCACTGTTACTATTTTTAGAGAAAAAAACCTGTCATCACTTCAGTGACTTCTTTACGGAACAGAGTAAAATTTCATGAAACTTCTGACAAGTGTTTGGTACGGCAATGCCTCGAACAAGTTTGCATTTTGGGTTTCTTTGTTGAAGGTCAAGGTCACTTACTATTTTTAGAAAAAACTTCATAACTCTAGCGACTTAATTTCCTCTTAGAATCGTTCATTATGAAATATCATGGGTGGTGAGTTTATGTTGCATGACCTTTGACCCCCCCAACACACACACACACAAAGAAACCAAAACAAAACAAGATTGTTTAATCAACGGTTAAAAAACATGTAAATATATTTCAATAATCCTTTTTTTTATATTATTAACAAGAAATCATTAACTCCAGCCACAGACATTTGTAACGAACCCCTGTGCTCCAGCCAATATGACTGACAGCAAAAATACCATGTAAAATATTTTAGTTGCAAAAAATTATTCCGTGTTCAGGGAGATAGCTGACCGTTAAAAAACAGTTGTGCAGTGGTTACGCTCATCAGGCAACGAAGCTGTTCGACTTTCAACGAGACAGAAAGCGCATCCGTGAAATGTGGAGTTTCCTTAGAAACCAGATGACAATTTAAAAGATGCTGTTGGCAGAATTCTTGTGTTGATCGATTGTGTCAACAGGACTAGCTCATCGTTTGAGCATTCAGCACGTATTACTATCGATGACGGGACTGGCTGACGATCCGGGACAATTTCACCTGTATCCCTACTTTAGATTGTTCAAAGAACATCTAACATTGCAACAAGTTATAAAAATAATATCATTGAACTTGTAGCACATTGTAACCTGTTACGAAGCTCAAATCTGAGCATATTTACTGTGAGAGTATTCATTTAATATCCTCATGACCATAAAAGGCAGGATGTATGGATGTGTCATTAACAATATTTGTTTTACTTCTGAAAAATTGGGCTTGAAATGTTGATGAAGATCAATATGTGCTAAAGTTATTTAGACTAATAAATACATTGTGTGTGAATCACAGGCAGTAAGGAATGTGTCCGTGGTAACATATGGACGTCTTATTAGTACAGAAACTCCAGGCTTTATAACTTCAACTAGTATATTCTACAGTACAATCTTAGGTGTTTGTAAACACAGTTGTCCTAAGACTTGTTCTGATAGTTATTGTAGCTCGTATCATGTTGTTAGATCTGGTCTGCCTATGAAAGAAAAGGATTATCTGAATTTCATGACTTCTGATTGGCTAAGACAATTTTAATTGGGAAAATATTCCTATCAGTGTTCGTAACACTTGCAAATTTGAGAAATACAGATTGAGTAATACAGTTCAGTTTGCAAATTGAAATATTATCATTTATGTGCATAGAAGTGCATTGCTTATAATACATAAACAATTATCACAATGAAATATTATGTTTGCATTTTGAAATTCAGTATTGAATCTAATTCAAAATGCTCCTTTTTTGCAATACATTGATATGTAATTTACCTAATCCATTTTACTTTCCCCTGGTACAACAAAGTTAGAGATATAATATAAGGAAACCATTTGTTGTCGCTTGGTATCTATCTTATAATGCATGGTATATATGGCACTGGAGGTCAAGGTCACTTGCTATTTTCAACCAATTGCAGTCACTATTTTCTTTGAAGTTATGGGTTTTTTTTGCAAGCAGATTTGTGTCAATCTGTGATGTCTTGTTTACCAAAGGATGCTGAAAATTACTGTAATGCTAAATATGAAAATCTTTTAACAGATTCAGACAATTGATATTCAATCAGCAAAAATTATTGGCAGAAACAAGCAGAATTTGGGTCCTATAGTGTTGACTTAGACAACATTCTTTTCTTATGAACGAATTGTTCTTAGAGGTTCAAATCTTGTTGAGGAAAAAATATTTTGCAGGTTTTATGCATCTTATCAAGCAATAACATTCCTTGATTCAGACAGAATTATCAGGCCTCTGAGAGGATTAACAAAACAAAAAAGGTTACATATAACATCTGAGGACTGATCTTAACTGAGAAGTATACAGGAAGTAAATGAACAGCACATATACTTCATGCAAGAGTATTGATCGTAAGTCATTCTAGCACTGTAGTGTTTTGTTTGTATTTATTGATTATGGTTATTGATTCCAAATAGTTAAAAAAAAAACTCACTATCATAGTTTTCTATGTAAAGCAGATTGGGTCAATACCTATATCAAGCACATGATGTTATTTCCGGGAGAAAGATTTCATAGAATTCATCACATATTACAAGGTATGAAAAAGTCTAGGCCTGATAATTAAAGACATGCATAGGGCCAGTATATATTTGGTATGTAAGCCAGTAAATAATGTCTACATTGCCTGCAGGATCAGTACAAATTGTCTGTTACAGAATATACTATTCATGACATATTTTACTGAACAGTTATATTATGGTGTTATATATATATAAACGGATTTCTGTGCTAAACGAGCTAAAAAAAATGCAAGGCCAAGGGGTGCCTAGATTTTTCACATAATATCTTAAAAAATTTAAAACAAATAAATGTGTTAATTGAAACCTGACTTTTGGAAAGGCTAGTGCCATAACTGAAAAGCTATCGAATAAATGTGACACGAAGGAAACCAAAACAGCTTGTTTCTGTGAAAAGTCACTAATATTATAAACACCACTTTAACGATAGATACACAAATATATCAGGATACTGAAGGTTTTGACTATAGCTAGTATACTAGAATGAGATCTATGAAAAAAACAAAGACAAAGTACTGTTTTAGAATCATTTGTAAGTGATGTAGGATGCTGTGGCAATTATACATGTGTGCTTTTCACATTGTTCTGCAAGTAGGCCCTGAAGTTTTAGAATTGTAAAAATAGCATCATGTACATCACAGAATTGGGAAATTTACTTATCATGAATCCTGTCTAAAGACAGTTTTTTTGTCTAAATAGCATTTAAAAGACTAGATTACCCTTTGTTAAATACTTAATATTTAAAGGCATGTATCGTATTAAAACAAGGAAAACAAAAGTTAAAGAAGCCACAGAGAAACAGGTTGGAAATGTATAAAATGTTTTAATTTGAAGTGTGATACACTGAAAACAGGCACATAATATCATGCAAGCATTAAAAGTTAATAGAATAAGCAATTGTTAAGTTTGAAGCTTGATCAATGTTCGGGTCAGATCGGGTGTATGGTGATCTCGTGCTAGGGTAATTATACATATTTTAAGTACATGTGGTTGCACTGTAGGTCTAAACGGTAAACGGTAAACTGGCGGGGAGATCAATACCTTTACAGTATTAATACATGCCATCTGCTTTTGACAGTTTAGTTTCCAGAGCAGTTTCCTATGCAGCGCTGGGATCGGCTGAATAACATACTTATTGCATGTACCATAAATTATTTTGCATCAATTCCTGTTGGGAATTTGGGGGATTGAATTTCACCAATGTGCCTCAACCCTCAAGGTTTTCTACCGCTTCTTATCTTAATGATAAGACACAAGTGACACTCCCAGATATTTGGTCCATCGCTACCATGTTGCTTTACGACTACAAGACTGATTAAATTTTTACTGGACATGCATGTCGCAGTTCAGCACCAATAATGTTGGTTTACCTCAGGGTGGTCCCAACACCAACAGGAAATATTTTTGACTTTCAACATAAACAGTATGAGTTAGCTGTTTGGTTGCCAGAAAAAATGTACCAGTATGTATTAACTTAAAAACAAAACACATCTAGACTATAAAACACTATCAGAATACAAAACACAGCCTAACAATAAATATTCTTGGGTAATGTATTACAGGATTTAGGAATAGGCCCTGTTCTGAAATGTCTTAGAATCTTTTCTTCTTTGGAGGAAAACAGACATTTTTGAAACTGTTGTGTAAAGTATTACAAATTAATCTCAATCACGTAAATAGCCTGTTTGTTGCTAACAAAACAGGAGTGTTAGTTAATCAGCTTCCCATGAACAAGGTATTTGGCTAATTCCTAGAGCTTTAATTGAATTACATTGATTTCCTCAGAATTATACTCAAACTCGTTCATT
The DNA here is from genome assembly GCF_002113885.1 of Mizuhopecten yessoensis. Lineage (NCBI taxonomy): Eukaryota > Metazoa > Mollusca > Bivalvia > Pectinida > Pectinidae > Mizuhopecten > Mizuhopecten yessoensis. The sequence continues at coordinate 852,594 of NW_018407082.1, forward strand.
TTATATAGGGAATTGAAGAATTAGCTATAGGCAACAATTAAGATGTAATACATTTGACTGTTGCAAATATAGAAATTGAAATAGACCATCAAGCTATGGTATAATGCTACATTATTATTGACACTGTTAGCCAAGTGTGTAAACTTTGTATTGTAGCTAAATAGTTTCAGTGGTCATTGGCACTGTATATCAGGATAAGCAAGTTCGGTGACCTAAAAAGCAAAGTCGGACAGTATACATTTGTATTATGTATGACCAAGTGTTTGACTTCACAAGTTATCAGTGACAAGAGATCCAGCCCTTTAGGTCACCATGTCTTGTCAGCCAATTAGTTAACATATAGCACATTTCATCGTCTGTAGAGAATTCAAATGACTTGTTCAACTTCAAGACAAATCTTGGTACTACAATTTTCAATTTTCCACAAAATAAATGCCTACCTTTCTACCTACATGTACATGTACCTTATTATCCCTCACAAGAAAACTTTGAAAGGATATACATATATATATTTGCTTATGTCATGGTGCGGCGTCGCGTCCGTCCGTTGTCCGTAAACTTTTCCTTTAAACCACTTCTTCTAAAGAATGGATAGGATGAGAGTCATGATATTCAGCTAAAAGCTTCCTTGGTAAGACCCTGACAAAAACGAAAACGACCTTGACCTACTTTCAAGGTCACAGGGGTCAAATATGTCAAACACTTCAAACAACTTCTTCTGAAGAACTGAAAGGTACAGAATCATAATATTTGGCTGGTGGCATCCTGGGATAGAACCAGACAGAGTTTAAGAATGAAAATTACTTTCAAGGTCACCGGGGTCAAATATGTCAAACGTTTCAAACGACTTCTTCTTAGGATGTGAAAGGTATAAAATCTTCATATTTGGCTGGTAGTTTCTTGGAATAGAGCCTGACAAAGTTTGAGAACAAAAATGACCTTGACCTACTTTCAAGGTCACAGGGGTAAAATGTGCTAAACACTTGAAACGACTTCTCCTGAATAATCTTAAAGCGTAAAATCATAATATTAGGCTGGTAGCTTCCTGGCATGGAGCCTGGCAAATTTTGCGAATGTTAATAACCAGGATCTACTTTCAAGGTCACAGGGGTCAAATATGTCAAACACTTCAAACAACTTCTTTTGAAGAACTGAAAGTTAAAGAATCTTATATTAAAATTTGGCTTGAAACTTCTTGGGGTGGAGCAAGACAAAGTTTGAGAATGAAAATGACCTTGACCTACTTTCAAGGTCACAGGTCAAACACTTAAAACGACTTTTAAAGAATTGAAAGGTATAGAATCTTAATAGAGAAAATGAGAATACTTTGCTATGAATGCTTAATATCAACGTGAGCGATACAGGCTTTCTGGGCCTCTTATAAGAAAAACATTGTCATAGCTCTAGCAACATCATTCCTCAACGGAATTTTCATACAACTTTATACAAGTGTTAGGTGTGACAATACCTTGAACAAGTCTTTGATTTGGGTTTCTACTTTGAAGGTCAAGGTCACTGTTACTATTTTCTGAGGATGATATCTTGATGCTATCATCTTTGACTCAACATTTGATTGACAAGTGGTCTCTGTAGCGAGTTTGTGTAGGTATAGACAGGTGCAGAGCTATAGACACCTGTAACTCTAAGGCAGGTCTGACCAGTTATAGCTTTAGACAGGTGTAACTCTAAGGCAGGTCTGACCAGTTATAGCTATAGACAGGTGTAATTCTAAGGCAGGTCTGACCAGTTATAGACATATTAGCTATAGACAGGTGTAACTCTAAGGCAGGTCTGACCAGTTATAGATATGTTATAGCTATAGACACGTGTAATTCTAAGGCATGTCTGACCAGTTATAGATATGTTATAGCTATAGACACGTGTAATTCTAAGGCAGGTCTGACCAGTTATAGACATGTTATAGCTATAGACAGGTGGGAGCTATATATAGGAGGTATATTACAGCAGGTATTACTAATTATATACAGGTATTCTCTGATGGCTGTATATAGATATAGACTAGTTGGTAACTATATATACTGTATACATCTACAGGTTGTCTCTGACTGTAGATTCGAGTGTATAGTTTAATTGACATGCTAGTTATGGTTTTGACTAGTAACAGCTGAAATCTATAGACAGATGGTCTACGAGACAGGTTTGGCTGCAGTTATAGATGATCGCTATAGACAGGTCTTCTCTACAGCAAGTTCTAGACAGATGCTCTCTGAGACTGGTTTGGCTATATTAAAATGTACCAAGATTATGTATTACTGGCAACATATGAGAATTACATATCATAGTGACAGGACCACCAAATTAACAATTGAAAAAAGAGGGGGTAAATAAAGATGTTTTTGACAGCTTCTGTTTACATTTTGTATAATGATCTAGTGAAGTCATTAACTAACATCTACAAAATGCATTTTATCTGATAGTAAATACCAATAATACTGGCAACGCTGAGAGCAAACACATACAGCCTTGCCTGGGTGCAAGGCAATTAATCTTTTGAAAAAACTGTGTGAATAAAAAAATATGTCTTTATGATTATGAAGTGTGAATGTCATAAACTGTTGATGCTCAAGTTTGTCTTTGAGTTGTCACTAATACATGAATATTTAGTTTTGTGGGTCACACATTTGTTTTAATCATTCTAATATCCTTTAAATATGAATGTATAAAATGACAAGTCATAAAACATACAAAATTAAGGACAAAGAATTTCTGTATACAGCAAAATTTTGTCAGGAAACTTGAGTTTCAGTGTACATGAAACCTTGTTATTCTGGACAGTGGTTTCTGTTTACTTGGAACCTTGTAAGTCAAGAAACTGGTTTCTGTATACAACAGAACCTGGTTTGTAAGGACACTTTGATTTCTGTGCAATGGAACCTTATATTACAGGTCAAGACACTAGTTTCTATATAGGATTGAACCTTACAAGTCAAGACACTGGTTTTCTTTATAGGGCTGAACCTTACAAGTCAAGACACTGGTTTCTATATAGGGCTGAACCTTACAAGTCAAGACACTGGTTTCTATAAAGGGTTGAACCTTACAAGTCAAGACACTGGTTTCTATATAGGGTTGAACCTTACAAGTCAAGACACTGGTAATTTGATCTCCAGAGAATGATTGGTATTTTATAGAAAATATTTCAGATACAGATAACACTTCAAATTTTTGGCCGAAAAGAAAAAAAAGGTTTATATTTCACCAATAGATAGTCATCTTCAAATTTCACTTCTGCCAGAAATGTTCAATGGAGCATTATTTTCAACCCTTTTTATACGCCCGTCGATAGACGTACCGTATTTTGTTTTCATGCGGGCGGGTGGGCGGGCACACATTAGTTTCTGCTCAATAACTTGAGTAATTTTGAATGGATTCATTTTAAACTTAATAGGAAGATTCATTACCATGAAAGCTCGGACAAGTTCGATAACCAAAATCATTTACCAGTTATTCACACAGTTATGGCCCTTTGAAGAATTGTCGAAACAGTATCTGCTCAAGATATAGCTTCAGTAATTTTGAATGGCTTCATTTCAAACTTCATAGGATGGTTCATTGCTATGAAAGCTCGGATAATATCGATAACCAAAATTATTCGCTGGTTATTTATTGAGTTATGGCCCTTTGTTTAATTGCCGAAACAGTTTCTGCTCAATGACTTCAGTAATTTTGAATAGATTCATTTCAAACTTCATAGGAAGGTTCATTTCTATGAAAGCTTGCACAAGTTTGATAACCATTATCCGCCTGTTATTAAGGGGCCCTTTATAGAATTGACGTAACGGTTTCTGCTCAATAACTTAAGGTTTATTTCTATGAAAGCTTGCAATAACCAAAACTATTTGCCAGTTATTTACGGAGTTATAGCCCTTTGTAGAATTGTCGAAACAGTTTCCGCTCAATAACTAGAGTAATTTTGAATCGATTAATTTCAAACTTAGTAGGAAGGTTCATTGCCATGAAAGCTCGGACAACCTTGATAAGATGACGCTTATCTCTCCAAAATTTATGCACTTATTTATGTCCCATTGTGGCAAACTCCTCATTCGACATCTGACGGGCGTATCATGTACCGTCTCGCGGAACTCTTATTAACACTTGATAAGGGAAAACTTACAAAGACAAGAAAGGTATCGTTTTACATCATATATGATATTATCATAATATTTTACAATTAAGATTGTTAACCTCTTCCTCCTGAAATATTGGAAAACATCTGACGACAAAATGATCTAAATACAGTATGATATTTATGAGGTCATTGCTGTTTACAGAAACTAATGTAATGGGTATAAAGCAAAGTCTCATAAGGCTCTAAGCATGTTAATTTCCCCATATTCTACAGGTTAAGGACAAGTACATGTCCATTGTTTAGGTAATATACAGGAAATAGTCTGTGGTACAGATCATGTTGACTTAAAACAGGCTCTGTTTAAAAACAGGAAACTTTGTGGCTTTGTCACAGGTATTCTACCAGTTTCTGCCCATCATAGTCTAGCATTAGTAATATTGTTCCATGATCACCTTTTACACTTCCTGTCCAGTTTTGCCATCCCTGACCTTTCTAACCCGTGCAGGAATATGACTCACCTTATAGGCCTGTACTTCGTGTTGATGGCCACTCTGTAGTTGACCAGTGTCAGTATTTTATCTGCAGTAAAATCTGATAAGCTGAACAGCAGATTTATGTCAACTTTGCATATTAGTTCCTATTGTGATATACTGTAGGTGTTGACCAATTTAACATTAGCAGGTATTGACACCGCTTTATCCAAACCATTTGTGATATAGAGCCCTACCCAAGGTAAGGATATTTCCTGTCCATTTGTTAGCTCACCTGCCCGAAAGGGCAAGTGAGCTTATCCCTTTCACCACTAAGTAACTCAAGGGGAGTAATACCCCTTAACACTAAGTAACTTTGATTAAATTAATTCATATGAAGTGATTAATTAAAAGATGTGATAAAAAAATCAATAATATACTTAGCAATACATATATAGACCCGTTTTGAAGATAATGATCTCAAGTTTTCAAAAATGTAATCAATTTGTGCCATACTGCTATTATTTTCACCTGACAGATGCTTACAGGTGAGTTACAGGTAAAAATTTAACTTCGGTCATATAATGAGCTAAACAAAACATTTAAAATCATAATTTGTTGTTAATTTCTTCAATGATATGCAGAACATGCATTTCTTTTACCATCAGTAAGTTACAGGTTGATTTGGTACATGAATAAGCCAGGTAAATTAACGAGTTTTTCCAGGTATTCGTCAAAAGAGCAAAGACGTTTTCTGCAAACTTTCGTAAAATATACGATCTGTTTGAATACAACATCGCTGTAGAATAGTTGAAATTAGTCAACTGGTGCCGCAGAAGTATCTATGATACGTGTTGGGCCGACATGTTCAGTAAAATCATGTAAAACTCTGTCGGTGTCAATTTTTTCTCCACTTTGAAAAGTCTGCCATTATGTAGGCATCACTGGGTAATCAAACCCTTCAAATTCTTCATCGTCGTCACTATCGCCAAAGATGTTCCAAAATTGTTGTTCCAAACAAACTCTTTCAGCCCTGTAAATGTCTCACAAGTCAAAATTCCCGACGTTATCGACCTCTTCATCGCCAGACAACTCTGAGTCTGATCCAGTGTCCGCCTTTTTGCGGCGTTCCAAAACGAAAGTTGAAAGTTCGCCATTTAACATGATTATTGTCGGGATTCATTCATGCAATCAATGTAAACTCCAGAGACAACCCTAAAGTAAATCATGACAAATGCGTGTGACGTCAATTCAGGGTCCCCCCGATTGACCAATCACGTATGAGCTGTCGCTAACTTTAACTTACCTGAGACCGGAATTTCGGTTTGTAGTGTTGACGGGGTTTTGTCCCCTAGACTGGTTTTCCAATCTGCCGTGGTGAAAGGGTTATGTCATGGTGCAGCGTCCGTCGTCCGGTGTCGTCCGTCAACTTTTCCTTTTGACAACTTCTTCTGAAGAACGGACAGGCCTAGAGTCATGATGTTTGGCTGAAAGCTTTCTTGGTAGGAGCCCAACAAAGTTTGCGAATGAAAATGACCTTGACCTACTTTCAAGGTCATAGGGGTCAAATATGTCAAACTCTTTAAACAACTACTCCTGAAGAACTAAAAGGTATAGAATCTTTACATTTAGCTGGTGGCTTCCTAGGATAGAGCCCAACAAAGATGGCAAATGAAAATGACCTTGACTGGCTTTCAAGGTCACAGGGATCAAATATGTCAAACTCTTTAAACGACTTCTTCTGAAGAACCAACAGGTGTAGAATCTTTATATTTGCCTGGTGGATTCCTGGGATAGAGCCCAACAAAGTTTGTGAATGAAAATGACCTTGACCTGCTTTCAAGGTAACAGTGGTCAAATATGCCAAAATCTTTAAAACGACTTCTGAAGGACTAAAAGGTATAGAACCTTCATATTTGCCTTGTGGCTTCGTGAGATAGACCCCGACAAAGTTTGAGAATGAAAATGACTTTGACCTTCTTCAAGGTCACAGGTGTCAAATATGTCAAAAACATCAAGCGACTTCTTTTGAAAAATCGAAAGGCATAAAAATTTAATATTTGAAGAACTATGGCCAAAAAGCATAAAATCTTATTATAATATTTGACCGGTAGTTTCAACAGATGGAGCCAACAAAGTTTGCGAGTGACAAATTTGTAGTACAATATAATATTGAATGAGAATATTTGCTATGACTGCTTAAATATTAAGGTGAGCGATAAAGGCCCTCTGGGCCTCTTGTTTGGGGTCAGATTTCAAACCTATTCCTCAATATGATATTGTAAAATATAAGACATTTTTCTGTTCCAACTTAATAAGGGGGGAAAATGATTGAATCTGAATTTTGCTGAGAACATAGTTTTACTGTAATTTTCAGAAAGGTCCTATTTAAAGATTTCAGAAATCCTACATTCTTTTACATTAACCAAAGAGATTGCAAAGAGAAAAAGAAGATAACTTATTAGTTCACAACACTCCAATATGCTGTCAACTATTACTGTCCATTCCAAATATTTTGAGAAAAAATCCTGAAAACAGAAAGGAACCAAAAAATTAAGATATGATTTGTGGTTTTGATTTACATAAAAAATTAAGGAATTTGAATCTGTGGCATATTTTGAAGTAATTCTGTACTTTGATCCATAACAATTATTTGTTATCAATACAAAAAAAGGATACACGAAGATGTAAGGATACACAGAGATGTAAGGATACACGAAGATATAAGGATACACGAAGATGTAAGGATACACAAAGATGTAAGGATACACAAAGATGTAAGTATACACGAAGATGAAGTTTTTATGAAAAGGTGAAGATTTATAGCAAATAACTTCAGCAAAATGTTAAAGGTCGTGTACATTGTTACCAGTAGACCGATGTAGAACTCCCCAATTAACCCTTAGGCTGCTATATTGATTTCTATGTAAACGGACACCACTGCTGAATTAATTATTGAAATTTAAATTAATTTACTTGATTTTTCAAATGTGCATAACTTGGAAAATATTTGTTATATGTGAAAAAAAGTTATATGAAAATTGTTCGTTGTTGTCTCTAGTTTATATTAACGTTTTCAATTCTAAAGTTGCTTCAGTATTTACCTGTACAGGTGGTAATAAAGGTAAGAAAATGTGAAACTTTTAATTAATCGGATTTAAGCAAGAGGAAGATCATTTTAAAATTATTTTCGTCCGCAAATGTGATTGGCAAATGATAACAGAGATTATAAACTTCATTTTTGACATAAGACGCTGTATATTTACACGGAGATTCTCAGGTAAAAAGGTCAGGTATTTCGTCAAGAATTGCATGTGATTTGCTACAGGTTTCAGATCGCCATTCAATAAATTTACTGTCACAGTTGGCATATAGATATATCTTAGCTACGGTCTAGTTTATGATTAAATCACCGATATCGGTCCGCCGATATTTTCCTGTTTGCGTAGAGCACAAAGCCGTTTACTGGAACGTTACATATTATGTAACACCTAAGTATTTCCACATCAACCATGCCAAACTCTTTAAAACCTTTATTATCATCGTAGGTGACGTTGGAGAATAAATGTTCACCATCATATTCATCGCTTCAATCTACACGTCCGCCATTTTTATGATTTTTTTTCAATTTGAAATTCTCTCGCACACCTTTGGTTATTACTAGGGTACACTGCCGTGAATATCGAAAGTAATGACAAAACAACCAATCAGAAGCCTTCTACTATACGCGTTCGGGTTTGGTATAGCAACAACCCGACTTCACACTTCCTGGCTACCGATCAAAGCCTACAGACCGAGAAACGACTATAGTCGTGCGTAGCACTGACGGCCCGACTTTTCAAAACGACTATTGTTGTGCGTAGCAGCCTAAGGGTTAAGTGTCGGTGATGGGAGCTATCAGGTGTGAGGATCAGGTCTACTGGAACTTCCCCCTTAGTGTTTCGTGTAATAACATCAAAACAGGCATGAAACGTGATTAAATAATAACTTAAACTCCCTCTTACTAAATAGAATTTGGCCATTACTCACCGGTACCTATTTATCGTAGATTTTCCTAAGGTTAAAGTCCATTAGGATTCCCTATATCTGTATGAAAATATAAATATGTAAGTAAAGATTTGTTGTGAATTTTATTAGTTATCGCTAGCCTGTATTCCAATTTTGCTACAATTTTGTGTAAAGTGTACTTACAAGTCTATGAATATACTAGTATACAATTAGCTATAAAGGACACAGAAAAAGCATTAACTGAGTATTGTCAAGCAACTTATATTTATATATATAGGTTTGTAATCTGTATTAGTCCATCTACAGTAACATGTCATTCACTTGGGGCTTATCTCACATACTCTGTCACTTTTAATTGTAAAATTTTGTATGCAATCTGGGATGGTGGAATGTCGCATACTGAATTCAGGTCTCGTGTCCCCAGTATTTAAAGAGTTATGACCTTGGTTCCTATTTGATATCAAATTTTGTCCAGAGCACATACTTCCTTTCTATTTCGGTCCTTGCATTTCAAGTTACATGTTTGTCCTTTGAAATAAACAGACTACTTCTTCTTCCTTGAGAGCCAAATGTCTTCAAACTATGGAATTTTTTTTATGTCATTTCACAAACAAAAAACAGCTTGAACATCTATAGTTCATATTATTGGTTCGTATGAAATGATGTAAAAAGTGTTTGCACTATGCCACTGAACAAGTATCACAACATCAATCTCTTTTATTCCTTCATGTCACATCAGAAACTGGTTTTGACAGGAGATATAGTATATAGCACACTTCTAGACTGGTAGATTATGACGTCGTCGCTGAGGGAAATGTCAAGAAATCATAAATGACGGACTGACAAAAAAATGAAGGAGCTGGCGTATCTTTCAGTTGTTAATTGCAGTTTTATTTTAACAGAATATTGTACGTCATTAGAATCTCATCTTTACAAAGCTTTTTATTAGACAGGTCTGCTAAAAATTTGAATTGCATGCAAAAGAGGTATAGATTTATAAAGTATTAAACTGATACTAAATTTTTCAACTTGAACTTGCCATGGTATTATAAATATTGGTATACCTACATATACTGTACATACAAATTGGTACCGAAACAAACTTTGAAGTTGTGGTCTTATTCATGTGGAATACACTTTTAAGGTGAGATGGGGTTCGTTTTGGAAGACTACATTACAATCCCCATTTGGAGGTGTACTGTACAAACATTTGGCCATGGGGTTGTGAGTCACCTTCTATGCATGTCTATCATAGTGTATGTGTTCCCGGTAAGTACATGTATTAGATTGTCAACCTCCCCAGCTGTCTCCTTATGTATATCTAGTGCAGTACTTACACAGGTCAACTCAAATATCTATATTAGGCTGAGTGATGTGGACAGGTCAATCTATACAGGGTAAAATCTACACTGGTCAAATTTATAAATAGGTCAAATCTATACACGCTGTTATCAACCTAAAAAGCGTGCTGCATGGTTCAGCAATTGTTGCAAATTCATAAAATATTCAAATATTTTACTGTGTTTAATGATTCATACCACAGTATAAGGTGACATGTGTTATTATATAGCATATGGACACCAGTTATTTGTATATTTTCTCTTGCACACAATCATTTTGACCCTGTGTTTCTAAATTTATATCCAGATATTTTGTTTCGAAAAATGCCCCTTGATTCTCACTGTTTTTAGCTCAAATGGCCCTTCGGCCCAGGTGAGCTTATGCCATGCTGTGGCGTCAGTCATCTCTCCGTCCGTCGTCCGTCTGTCAACTTTTTCTTTTGAAGACTTCTGAAGAACTGGAGGACCTAGGGTCATGATATTTTGCCATTAGGTACCTGGGATGGAGTGCTATATAGTTTCCTCATTAAAATGACCTTGACCTACTCTTAAGGTCACAGAGGCCTCTTGTTTATCTAATATCTCATGTTATCTAAAGATATGATACAGTAAAACCCCACTTCTTCAAACTCGGTTTACACGAATACCCCTCATTCGTCAACAGTTATTCCTTGAATACACCGTATTCCTCGAACAAAAAATTGTCTCCGACTCTTTATTGTCATAGTATTAATCCTATCTATTCGTCGAACAGGTGTGATGTCGGTCGAATGATGTCGGTCGAACCTCGGATTCGTCGAATAACATGTATTCCTTGAACTATTGATCTGAACCCTACGAGTTTGAGTTAGTGGGGTTTTACTGGACATGTTATAAAAAAGAAGAACTGTTGTCTATGTCAATACAATGTTATATTGACCTGATAGAGTAATATTGCCCTCAGATTGCGTCCTCTATATCACCCTATCGGGTCCATATAACAGTGTATCAACCTCAACAAAGGTCCACAATACTTAACACATGATGTTTTAAGTCGTACTCAGCAGATGGAAGCAATTTGTACTGACAAGTTTACCCAATTAATCGGACAAAACTTCATTTTTTTTGCATTAATCATCATATTATTGGATACAATATCAAAATAAAAATTGGTCAATGTTTATGAATTCAGTTTTGTAGTACTTGGTGTTTTCCTAGATACATACCACAGTACGGCTGGCGTGTTTGTTATCATTGTGTTGTACTACAGCAGTGTTGACTGATACTGTTAAAACAAGGTGTTAATAGACACAGTATTTTTACTGACTTTTCTCAACTTCCTGGTTGAAAACATTCCTGGCATTTGGGAAATACACTTTATCCTATAGTTTTTGTAAGTCATAATAACCTGATTTTGAATAGCTTTGCCATTGTTTCACAGCCTATTGTCATTGCATTTTATGGTTAATATTTGTTGACAGATTTGTAGTGTAACCAAATCGCAGTATTGATTCTGAACTTATACAGGGGTGGCTGGACCTGAATTGCTCATGGTTTCTGCAGGATATTTGCCTATTTGAGAACTGAAACTTGTGGTACCTGAATGATTTTTTCCTAATTTTGAATTGATGTTCATATTTCAGCACTTCCTCTGGGAATTGGTTCTTGGTAGAATTTTCAATGCTCCTATTGGCTATTGAAACTCACATTTCTTGTAGGAATTGCTCTTCATCAGGTTTTTGAAGCTCTCGGATCCTGCAAAAGATTTTTCTATTTGGGTAGTAGAGATTGAGGAATAAGTTGAACCTATTTGGGATTTGAATTGACGGGTTACTTGGTATTTATAATTGGCTTTTTATGCTCATGGCTCTACCAAACCTGTCAAACTGTAATTGGATCCTCAGATCCTCCAAATGTTCTGTAATCAGAAACTGACAGACCCACCAAATGTTCTGTAATCAGAAACTGACAGACCCACCAAGTGTTCTGTAAACAGAAACTGACAGACCCACCAAATGTTCTGTAATCAGAAACTGACAGACCCGCCAAGTGTTCTGTAATCAGGAACAGACAGACCCACCAAATGTTCTGTAATCAGAAACTGACAGACCCACCAAATGTTCTGTAATCAGAAACTGACGACCCACCAAATGTTTCTGTTATCAGAAACTGACAGACCCACCAAATGTTCTGTAATCAGAAACTGACAGATCCACCAAATGCTTCTGTTATCAGAAACAACAGACCCACCAAATGCTCTGTTATCAGAAACAACAGACCCACCAAATGTTTCTGTTATCAGAAACTGACAGAGACCCACCAAATGTTCTGTTATCAGAAACAACAGATCCACCAAATGTTCTGTAATCAGAAACTGACAGACCCACCAAATGTTCTGTTATCAGAAACTGACAGACCCACCAAATGTTCTGTAATCAGAAACTGTCAGATCCACCTAATGTTTCTGTTATCAGAAACTGACAGACCCACAAAATGTTCTGTAATCAGAAACTGACAGACCCGCCAAATGTTCTGTTATCAGAAACAACAGACCCATCAAATGTTCTGTTATCAGAAACTGACAGACCCACCAAATGTTCTTTTATCAGAAACTGTCAGATCCACCAAATGTTTCTGTTATCAGAAACTGACAAACCCACCAAATGTTCTGTAATCAGAAACTGTCAGATCCCCCAAATGTTTCTGTTATCAGAAACTGACAGACCCACAAAATGATCTGTAATCAGAAACTGACAGACCCGCCAAATGTTCTGTTATCAGAAACAACAGACCCACCAAATGTTCTGTAATCAGAAACTGACAGACCCACCAAATGTTCTGTTATCAGAAACAACAGACCCATCAAATGTTCTGTAATTAGAAACTGAAAGATCCACCAAATGTTCTCTAATCAGAAACTGTCAGATCCACCAAATGTTCTGTAATCAGAAACTGTCAGATCCACCAAATGTTCTGTAATCAGAAACTGACAGACCCGCCAAATGTTCTGTTATCAGAAACAACAGACACATACAATGTTCTGTTATCAGAAACTGACAGACCCACCAAATGTGCTGTAATCAGAAACTGACAGACCCACCAAATGTTCTGTTATCAGAAACAACAGACCCACCAAATGTTCTGTAATCAGAAACTGACAGACCCACCAAGTGTTCTGTAATCAGAAACTGACAGACCAACCAAGTGTTCTGTTATCAGAAACTGTCAGATCCACCAAATGTTCTGTAATCAGAAACTGTCAGATCCACCAAATGTTCTGTTATCAGAAACTGACAGGTCCACCAAATGTTCTGTAATCAGAAACTGTCAGATCCACCAAATGTTCAGTAATCAGAAACTGACAGACCAACCAAATGTTCTGTAATCAGAAACTGACAGACCCACCAAGTGTTCTGTTATCAGAAACTGACAGAACCACCAAATGTTCTGTAATCAGAAACTGACAGATCCACCAAATGTTCTGTAATCAGAAACTGACAGACCAACCAAGTGTTCTGTAATCAGAAACTGTCAGACCCACCAATGGGACATTCCACCAATGGGACATTGAACTGATTTTGAGCTCATAGCTCTGTCCAGGGATTTCTCTCAGCACTATATAAATCCTATTCGAAAGTGGCAATGTTGTCATAGATTTCGGGCTCAAATGAAATTATTTGTTTGTGAGATACCGAAGCTTTATTTGCTTATTTGCACTTGTAAAGGAATGCTCTTCTGTCTCCTCCAGTGGAAAGTCAATGGAAATTCACAGAGATTCAAAGTTATATTGATCTTGTTAGTTGTAGCTTCACCTGCAGAATATACACACTGGTGCAGCAGTCTGTTGGTGGTGGGCCTGCCAAGACAAATAATAGAGTTCATTCAAAACAAAATGGGGATTTAATATACATGTTGTATGTAATATATATTGAAAAGCATTTTTTTTAATTATGAGCAAAGAATTCTTTCACAAATGTCATAAATTGTATATTTTGGGATATCATATTTTCTGACTGTGTCTGTAATAATCTATTTCCAAAGGTTTCTTCAGTTGAATATATTCCAATAGAAGTGTAAGAAATAGTTTGGAGCTTGCCCTGAATTGTAAGTTTTAATTTCAAATTCTGCCAATCTTCTTGCCTAATTCTTCCGTAGTAAATTTTGAAAGTGTCCCTTTGGGGCCAATACAAGGATACTGTTTATTTTGGGTGTAAAATCTACTAGCAAATGCTATTCCAGATTGTTGACATTTTGTGTAATCCATCACTTTATGGTCCTCAATTTCCCAACCCTTTACGATCATTCTGCCGAACAATGTATTTACAGAGTGGTTCAATTTGATCAAATCAAACAAACTATTTTAATTTCGTAGTGTTGAAAGTATTCCCTCCAGGAGTTTACCAGTTCATTGAATACAGTAGGTAAAAGTTACATTAAATGTTGAGACGGACATGTCTCATGTTTTCCTTCGAGTTAAGGCACAACGAAGGGTTAAAATAGGGTTCATGTAAAGGTGACAGGTTTACTGAGGTGAGTCAAGCTGGAGAAGTAATTGATTAATTTCATTACGTTCGTATTGAATTAAATCCAAGACCCACAATTATTATTTTTATGAGTTTTAATTTTAAAACACCAAATTATGATAACTATAAATACTTCATGCCTGTGTGTTATATTGGTAGCTGTATGTTTTGTAAACACTCTTGTGAAAACAAGAATAATTTAGGGTAAAATCTTGATCTTTGGAGCTGTTGAATCAAAGCCATATTTAATGTTAAATATAAACCAGCTTCTAAAAGACGGGTAGGAAGAAAGCAATGGCCATCCAGGAGCATTGTTCTAAAACAAGTCATAGAAAAAAATGACATTTTGATTTCAGTGTACAATAAATTGATGATAATTAAGATGAATTTAGGTATATATATGTTAGTGCATTTTTCCTCTCCTGTTACAATAATATTGTATCATCTTTAAAATGGACTGTTTTCACAATCTTGTGCTCTTTACACTGATCAGGTGACCAGTAAGCATTTTAAAATACAAGACTTCTAACGCTTTTCAAATATCAAAGTGTTTAAAAACAAATAGTGATTAAAGCAATTTATGTAATCAGTGTTTTCAAAATAGGGGATCAGTTAAAGTCACTCATTGACTGAGAGAGAGAAAACCTTGTCTGGATGATTGTAAACCATGTCTGGGTTTCTGAATACATATTAAAGACCTTATCAAATACTGGATTTCATCTGGCACCTAAACATCTCAGGTAGAGCATTGTCATTGAGTGACAACACCTGTACCATGATGTAATGTAATGAACTGTCAACACTTTAAATCTACAATGTGTCAGACTTCCAACAATACTGATTTAGTATAGACTATCTACATGTTATGTCACATGTCTATTCTGCAATTACATTGGAGTCAACTGGGTTGTGTACTCTACAAGTTGGAGTTTGTCTGTCGCACACCACACCATAACTTTGGAACCTGTGACAAATAGTCTTTAAAAGCTTGATGTCCACAGACCACTAGGATTAATTTACAAATAATTACCAGGATTATCAGATGCCTTGACTAGGAGTTGTACCAACTTTCTCTAATCTGCAGTTCATGGAAAATGTCATAGTTATACAATGAGATGTGTTTATAATGCATGCGTCACGGCTCTCAGTTAAGCCAGTTTTGTGGGGAATGATACAGTTTGATAGGTTAACTATGACGCTAAACATTGTTGTTATCAGATACTAACGCTAATGCCAGAGGATGCAGGATAAAATCTCATCGGATGATCACGGCTATGAAGCTACTAAGGGATGGATGTACACAATCCGTTATACGGTGATCAGAAAACTTACTGCTAATTGTGACGAGTGGATGTAAATATGGAGATCATATCATTTTGCTGTGAATGCAGTTATGTATTTCTTTGATTTGGAAAGTTTTGAATTTTAATTTAATTAATGGATGTAAATTTATGTACAGGTACTTTTTATTCAGAAAGTTGTTATAGGAGCATTCAGAACAACAGTCGCATTAATTTGGAGTCGTGATATTTACCCTGCAGTAGTGTCAGTATTGTACCTAGCTCCATAAAAGTGTAGTTATAGCTGTTGTACTTGACCTCAGGGTTGTCTAAAACTGACAGGTCAGCACAGGTGGAAAAAAACCTGATTTGCACTTCGTTTAGCTGTATACTGTACTAGCAGAGAAACTTATTTTAATAATTTGGTGTAGTGTTATTCACCACTCTCTACCATGTAAAATGTTAATGATTATGTGCTGTTAGGGATTAATTGATCAAACAGTCAAGCTGTGATCTAACTTTTGGAAACATACTGCACTCACAGTAAATATTGACACAGTGTTGAAGTCATTGCCCCAGGTAATTTGATAACACCTGACGTCCAATAATCATGTCTGTGAACATATATGTAAAACCTACAGTGTTAATGTGAGGTCGGTCTACATCCATAAAAGGTAGAGGTCAGTCTGGATCTTGTGACAGATGTTTCTACCTGTCGGGACATTCCAGGGATATGTTTGAGTGATTGCTAAAGGTACCTTGTATGTAAATAATCAGATATACAATAACAAGGGACACTGAAAACCAACAGTTGTAACGTCCTATATACCAGCTACATGGCAACAAACAGGTGGAAATCGGCATTTACTGTCTTCATGACAACAGGCAGGTGAAATGCTGATCAGTACCAAAAACAATTATCTGTTTTCAGTAATTCCAAGGTTAACATTGGGGGGAAAAGTGACAAAATGTGTGATTTCCATTGAATAGCCAGAGAAAGTGATAAGGAATTCTGATACAGACCACTGGATGGAAGAAACTGTTACAAAAGCTGAATATTAATGACATGTGGAAGCAGTGGTTGTGGCCAGTTCTTGTATAAATCTGGTATATTTGAGAGGAACAGAAATAAGGCACCTTCAGTGAGATCTTTAATAAGTTTTTGTTTTGCTTTGGTGAATCTGAAACAACTCAGAAGTGTCTCTACAGTACACCTGTAGATAATCCTGACCGACTTCTCCATAAAGTTCTATTTTAAGCAATTGAACGGTTGGCTAGGTAGATGTTCGGTCAAGCTTTGATGGATGTGGGTATATTTGAATTGAACACCAAATGTCAGGTGTAGATGTGATACGGTTGTACTCCAGTGACTTCTTGACTGTGTCAACCATTTGACAATACACAGTTGTTATTTTGATGTCATGTGTGGTGGCTATAGCTAGACATCAAAGTCAGTCACAAGTTTGGATTAAAACTTAACTTTTAACTATCCTGCATTGGGTGAAACAGTCATAGGTGGGTATGAATTCTAGCCATAGGTGGGTATGAATTTGAAATTGTTAGGGTGTTTCATATTGTCTATTCTTCTGAACCTAACTCAGTAATCTGTTGCGGCGGAAGAATGACAGAATCTCAGATGTCCAAGGTAGCGGAGACCAAGGACACCAACAAAGATGCTGATGAATTTCTTACTCAACAATTATCACCCGTTGAATCTCCTACTCTACATTTTCTCAATAACAACGCAACATTCCTATCAAGGGACACCTCCCCAACATCTCTCCAAGAATTCCTGTGGCCACTGAACTCCAGCCTCCCGTTGTCCCCTATCCCCCAGGGCGTAATACCTACTTCCCCAGGGACAGGTTTTTGGACAGTTAGTCCCCAGGACCGGTCTTTCACCTCTGAAGGTTCCTGGTCCCATGGTGACTCGGAGACATCCCTTATGGATTATGTGTTTGTTTATTACTGCTTCTGTAACTTTAATCGACGACAGTCTGTTGTTGGGGAAGATGAGATGCCAACTGTTCTTGATCACAATCAGAACGCAATGTAAGTACCAAGTCCATATTTCAACATTGGTTGCTATGAAGATAATTTCATTTCAATGTACCACATGAGAAATTATTTTGTCATAGTCCAATCTTCTAAATTTTTATAGTTTACTATATATTGATAAGCTGACTAAAATAAGTTATTATAGAGTCGGGAAGCGATGTATTTTGAATTCATTTGTAAGAATATGAAACCCTCTGTAAGTTTCTATTTCTTATTTCCAAATTTATGGATATGAGCAAAGTACGTATTTCAATTCTATGAACTCTAAATGCCGTGTAAGCAATATACCTCCAATTTTACTCATTTCATTTACAGGGCATGACTGTAAAAAAAATTGTTTCATATTTTTTATTGACGTAATATGGCTCACTGACCACTGTGATATATCGTAGTGATGACTTACATCAACACTGTTATTGACGATTGTATAGGTCTGTTGGGCTAAATTAGCTTTTTCCACCCGTCACTTATGATTGGTTATGCTCCCCATAGCTCAGGATCTAAATGGTACTGATAAAATCTATAACCAATGTATGGTATAATTTGAAATTGTTAAAAAATGCAGATACATACCGATATATACCTGTACTTTAAAGCTTCCAAAAAATGGGGAAGGGGGGGGGGGGGGACACATAGTGTTACTTAGGTTTCTCCAGTCCTGTTTCATTGAGTCCCATCCTGTCGTGTCCCACAAACTTCATTTATACATGAGAATACCTTGGATGAGATCCTGGTTGTTAAAGGACAATCGCAGGGATTTATCTGTCTTTAGATGTTTTATTGTTTTCTAAATTAATATTGGAATACATTTTATAATGTAGGGTTTTCAGTTAAGTTTACAACTGAAAATGAAATGATTTGCTGCTGAAAAATCCTCAAGCTGGATTTCCAGAACAGGAAGTGCACTAATTAGGGACATCACGGTGAAGTGTATGTTTTGTTCAATCTAATTAAAATTATATCTTCACATCGCTCCCGTTTACTGATATGTGGCGTTGAAGATCTAACAACATCCCATAGAGGGTCACGTCAGAGGTCAACATGAATGCATTATCGTATTTATAACAAGCCAATCAAAACACGACATAACTCTTTCTTTCAACCAATCNTTTATAATCTCGAACTGTAGTAACCAATATAGTTCTGTGTATGCAGACGATTTAGTTTTGTTTCTGAAACTGAGACTGAGCTGTTAGTTAATGTTGACAGCTATGTTGAGCAATTACTTCGATTCACTTTCAATGTCACAGGGATCCAGTGTGTTATTAAAAATGTTTGAACAACTTCTTAATAGCCAAATTTCAATAAATTTGACCTGGTTCCTCTTGAAGATCATAGATGCGACATGAATAATAGGTGAGCTATACAGGCCCAGTGTGTCTCTTATTTNGAACATGACCCTCTACGGGATGTTGTTAGATCTTCAACGCGACATATCAGTAAACGGGAGCGATGTGAAGATATAATTTTAATTAGATTGTGTTTTGTTGCCCTTTTTTTTTCAAATACTACATAAACATATCAAGTGAGACTCCTTATGCAAAAATAACGATCGGATTTGGCTGATATAGATTCAAAGAAATGAATAATTTTAAGATAATCATCGGGATTTCTACCTGTCTGACCAACTTTGTTCAGGGATTCCCCTCTACTAGCGCATGAATCGTTGTACCGCATCAGCTACGAAGCGAAAAGTTGCCAAATGGTCAAAAGATAGCACAAGGAGTATGTTACGGAATCATTATTGCAGGTGTGAAGTATTCAAAGGAGAAAATAACTGCCCTAGCAGTTAGTACGGTGCATGTATTCTTCTGGATAGCCGGTTTAAAGCAGAAATGAAATTGACAGAAATGTTAGCGCTGTTTATGTTATGATTGAATATCTAAAACTTATAACCTCGCTAATATCTTTGTCTGAGTTTAAACACAGATGAACTTATTTTGTTATATTAATGGGCATGTATCGGAGAGAGTTTACGTTGTGTTTATATATACAGTAGTTTATGTGAAAGGAAGGGATAAGTGACTAGTTAGTTTGATTTTGCTATGAGGCCCTCCAAGGGATAACTGTTGTGATGGCCACGGTGTATTCTGTTCTGTCCTCTGTCGGTACTCGGGGTCAAATGTGATATGTGCGCTATTAGATTTACATAATTGATAATATTCCTGGGTTCAGTAAAATTGTATGATTTATTATATTGCTGAATTAAACGTGGTTTTTTTTTGTATTTGCATGCAAGATTTAAATTGGTACTAATATTAATACCAGGCCTCCTCTGCCGTGACGACGCAATATATAAAAAAAATCTCTCCATGTCAGAAAGCTATGTTATCACAACTAGATTTAGATATGTCAAAATGACGGGCCAGGATGAATAACTGAGGAAGGAGAACCTACTTATATTATATCGGATCGCATAACAAAAATATAATTTAAATCGTAATGTTTCAACAGTTCATGTTTTCACATTATGTTGACTTAGAATGTGTGATCATGCAGCAACTTTTTCTCTATAAATAATTAATTTTTGACTTCAGATAGAATCGGAATACGCATTGAAAACGGAGAAATGAATTTGTTTACGTTGTAAAAATGGCGTGTGATGCCAATAACTACGGCTTCTGTTTCGGACAAAAAGTAATGTTTAAAGAAAAGTTATCTCAACATAAAAAGGGTCCATTTACAAGTATGCTTTAATCTATGTAAAGTATTGAAAACATATAATTATTAAGTATCTCAACACGTTCCATATCTGACACACATTCTACATGTACACATAGTGGTTTTGCTATACAGTTTATTGTGTGTGATGGCTAAAATGACTTACTAAGTGTTAGCGTATGGAGATAGTGAAAGTGGAAAAGAGATTATGCATAAATATATATATGGATGGTCTAGAAAAAAAATGGCCAGAGGCATTGAGTTGTACAATGTAATAAAAAAAAATCACAATCGTTTCTCATTTTTTAGCCGCTCTTGGCGAGAGCCGAGCAGCTTATAAATTCTGTCCAGAGAACGAAATGACGGACCCACTTCCATTCGGGAGGCGTGCGCATAATTCAGTCTTGCATGCTTCTGCTATATAGTTTCGTTATCATAAATAGAAAGTAGAATCTCTTGACACTCGCCTGTGGGTTACATAAAGTCTTCTGATACTCCTCTCCAAATAATAATCCATACTTTGAATAATTGCTGAAAACAAAATGTTAATCTTCGGTACATTCTACGAGTGTTGTGGTCGTGAAATTCGTGTACTAGGTTTGAGCGTTTTAGAAACTCGGATTGAGGTCTGAGGAGTGTTACCATGTGAAACACATGATTCGAGTAAGCACACGTGAAGACTGTCAAGCATTGACGCTGTCCGTAGAAGGAAGAGGTAAATATATATACTTATAAACCGTATAAGTGATGAAGTATAACCTCTATTTTGATGTTTCAAACGGGAAAGTAATATGACATATCGTGCTTAGGTTGATAACGGTAATGGATCTGAGACGAGACAATATGTGAACTGTGTATGCTTATCAAACATTTCTTTAACAAAGCATACTACTTCTGGTGTATTTATTTATGAAAATGTAACAATTTAAGAACATGACACAACTGCCGCTGCTGTTTGACAAGAATTTGCGCCGTATCAAAATATTATCCAATCTGATGTAAGGGAAATAACTCTTGCGTTGGTAAAGTCGCATTGAGAAATATAATTCAAATATATTCCAAGAACATTTGTGAGATTTTGTGAGATTTTGTATATTCAATGTGAGACAGTAAATAAAGTCACTACATATATTAATGATTATTATTAATATGAGTAAAAAAATAAAAAAATAAAAGAAGAACAATATTGTCTCTTTTCTCCATGCATGCTTTCCCACTACTGTTAATTATCCTTCATTTAACAAGCACAAAATGCACCTATTCTTTATCATCCATTCACCGATTGCCATTCTGCACGTAAATGCTCATGTCACATCATTGGAGGATGCTTATTAATGAAAATTACAACAATGCGTCACACTTAGAGGGTGAAAAAAGAGGAGAGGGAGAAATGTTTTAAGGCATCATTTAAGAAGTGATTGATTTTGGAAATTCCAAAGGCAACATCATCACATGTTACACCTGATTTTCAATTAGCAGAATACAGAACACATACCTGAGTTATTATAGTAGATATTGATGTGTTACTGAAGCAATTAAATTTAAAGTGGTGAGCGGCTTTAATGTCACACTGACTACATAATTCTAGTTTATACTTGTCATTCTATATATACACTTTATGAAAACATTTCAAAGGGATATTCGTCTCGTGAATATTCCTTTTTACAGAAAGGTTTGTACCATGGTTGAGGGAAGGTGTTTAGCCCGTACCATCTGTACCGGTCACATTCCGGTAATAAATTTAAATTCTGAATAATGGCAAGTGTGCAATTAACTTCTGATGATGAATAATTAATGATACAATAAGTTTCAACACAGAACACGGAATCATATTACTTAGTTTCATAGTGCGGTAAGAAGTTGCAGTTGCCTAACGGCCCCCTCTCTGGGGGCCCCTTAAGAAATGTTTCATCTCGGTCAGACCACCTGTGTTTCCTGCCTCGTTTCAAAATGGTTAGGTGACGTTATTGGCGCTATTTTTAACAGGGCTGTCCGGAACAATTCAAGTGGTCAAATTTGACATTTGGAACAGACTATGAATATGGGGATAGCGAGGTAACATAAGAGGAAGTGCATACAACACATATATTTATTAAAAAGAATATAGCTCTTCACGTGATGTCCCTTCAATCTAAGGAATATTTATGAACCAGAGCTTGGAATATTAAGTTTGTCAACTATCTGAGATGTGGAAAGTTATTAGATGAAAATTGTATTTTTCCAATGTTGAAATTTAGATATCCTCTCACCTGGGGTTTTAGCTGTCATTATGTTTTGGAAAACTTTTAAAGTTTTGGGAGAGAACAACCTTCATATAAGGTCAGGTGATGTTAATTTTTGTTTTCCGACCTCTGTCGTCGGGTGTTGACCAAATATATACTCCCTGATCATCAGTGGCATATTCAATGGCGTGCTTTGATATGACAGAGATGTGTCTACATCGGTCATGGACTGGTGACCTGTTGTATATTTCATAACAAGTGTTAACTTTACAGGTTTGGTGTGCACTGCTATTAAGGCGACATTTGTAATCGAAACTCTGACAATATGTATTGTATATTTCTGTCTTGTCACACAAATCATAATTCACTCAAATCCTAACATCAGTAAGAGTTATGTCCCTTCCAATGTGATTACAATTTTGTTATATGTTACACGAGACCATTTAAAACTACAGCAAGGTTAGACACTGGCTAGACCAGAGGACTGTATTGCTGAATGTAACTAGTCCAGGATTTCCTTAAGGAAACATCTCCAGTATGAAACATCAAATATAATTTACTGTAGGCAGTGGACATACAAAAACTAGAGCCATAAATATATGGTGAAGTTTTAAGAAATTGTTGATAATTATGACGCAGTATATCTGTATTTTAAGCAATTTTCCAAAAGGAATGTTATTATTTTATAATCAATCTTTAAATTGTTTAGTTATGCGATTCACTATTCCTTGCAGAAATCTACTGGTGTCCAACTAATTGACTGGTGTAAGTGACATTATGTAAACAAGATGTTACCAATGATGAAGTCCAAAAATTAACAATAAAATACCTGTAAAATGGGTTGTTAAATGGCCGGTGAAATGGCTGGTAAAATGGCTGTAAAATGGCGTGGTAAAATGCAACTAATAAATTACATTAAAACTTCTCAAAACACGTATGTACTTAATGATAGAGTTAAATTTAGTTTTGTATTACTCAGAATTTCTATATTGATGTTGGCATTTACAGTTATTACAATGGAGGGAGAGTTGGGTGATTATCTGATTAATACTTGCCTCAATGAGGCAGCTAGCTATGGTTGCACTACTGAATTCATGTTTGGGATGCTGAATTTGACCTACATTTTACGCCTGATGACTTCCTTATATTTCTTCATAGAGAAAAAGTGTTCAATCTAAATCTAGATAACTATAAGTGGTACACAATTAACACTTGCTTTGGTGATTCAGCTTGTGTTGCTCTTAAAAAAAAAACATGTTGCGGACGCTGAATTTAACCAGTAACTTATTTCTAGATTATACTTTAATGTAAAAATAGTTAATTTTGTAAACTTGATATGTTGGTCATCATTTTGCAGCATTAAAAATGCTATTCATGTTTGCATTATTGCCTTTTGGTTTGAATGATTCCTAATGAAACACTACGAATTGTGCGACTCTACAGTGCATCTTAACCTGACTTGTCTACAGAATAGGGAGATAAATGACACCCTTCTTATTTGTGACACTCTTTCTGATTGGATGTCTCGCCGGGGTCTATATTTCTATAAACCCCGCTCTGCTGGGGTCTAAAAAAGCGCATGTGAGGGGAGATAACTCAAACTACAATCTCTCTTCATAGCAACAAAGATGGCACCGACACACACCCAAGCGTTGGTGGTGTGCCAATCATTCACTGTGTTGTAATTTTGAGCAAGATACTTTACTCTGCTTGTTCCAGTATACTCAGCTGTAAATGAGTACGTGGTTGGGCAGTTCTAGAATTGTTGAATGCTAGCTCTGGCTGTATGCTCCCCAGGGAGTTGAGAAAGGTATTGGCTGGTTGCAAAGGTCCTATAACCACGAATAATAATTTGTGAACCGCTTTGAGACGATTTACGATCTACGTTGTGATAAAGCGGTATATACAAGAACCTCCAATTATTTTAATTCACAGGATGAAATAGCCTACTTAATTGACAGCAAATTCAATGAAACAGGCAATGAGAGGGCCTCTAGGGTGCTAATTACAAAGATGATTGTGTATTGTCCGAAATATTGCCGAAAAAGTGTCCAGTAGGGACTATTTTGGTAGCAGTCATGTACAACTCAAACTCACAAAGTGACTTATAACTTTGCAGAAAAGAGTTATAAAAGATTGTCAGGGTGACAAAATTGTTATCTCTGGGTTAGAAGGGGTCTATGAGCCCTTGGACCCCTCCTTTCCCAGAGATAACTAATAATATCTTATTATTTCTCTTTACATGAACACTTTCTGATAAAGATTTGTTTTGTAGCTTGTTCTAGATTAAAATCTGTCTGAGATTAGTGTCTTTTTTTTAATGCAGAATATTTTATCTTAGATTGCTTTGCAAGTTTTGGAAATGATCTGAAGAAAATTGTTAAATCTGTTTCAATATTTAGTCCTAAACCATTTGATGATTTAATGACAAGAAATTAAGTGATATCAATCCAAAATCATGGCTGTGTTCAGAATTATCAACTGATTATATTCCTATCAGTCTGTATAAATTCAAAGCTCTCCTTTGTCCTAAGAAGAGATTCATTATTTATTCTCAAAATACTGATTACCTTACTTCCAGTAATGTTATTTGAATATTTGATGATTCTATTTCCTCTTGTCATTATACCTAATACACATCACTCAGGCTATGGCTGCAAGTACAAGGGAGACAACTCCAGAGCAACAAAAAAAAAGAACATATCAACAAGATAAGAATTAAAAGAAACTTATAGATCAAAGGTTGTCATCTTTCCAATAAACCTTGCTCTAAGAGATTTTGCTTATTTTTTTTTGTATTTTTTTTCAATCTTCCTTTGATAGTCTTTGAGATTTTGTCATCCTATTGTTTAACCAGGCTGTCTTGACAGATATTTTATAACAAGCCTCCTGAAATGATGGCTTATTATTGGATAAACAACATTTTACCTATTTAATTTTTGAAAGAATTGTGATTTTGACAGGGTTCCAAACAGATATTGGATCAGGAGTATATTTATGTATTTTCTTTACTGAGTTAAATAGGTCAGGTTAGTACATGAAAAATTTGGGGGTAAAAATAAATGAGGAATTTGAAAAGCACCTGTTTTATAGGTATATAATGTGAAAGTTTATGTGTTCAACCTTTCATGTATATATAACATTTAATTCTGCTGGGGGGAGGTGGGGGGTTGTCATTTGATATGTAATCTATTGGTAATTTGATCAAGCTTGAGCATTTGATCCAATGGTACTGCATGGTAGATGGGATACTTTGAATAATTCAGTGTCTCGGGTTAAACTGATCTGGAATAATCAGGTTGCAGCATGTTAGATACATGAAGTTTGTAGGTAGGTTAAACAATTTCAAACTAAGATAAATAACAAAAACCTTGTTTTTAATTAATCCTGACAATAATTGTGGAGACTATAATCTTGAGGCTAGAGCTTTCTCATGCATTGACTAAAGGGGAACAACTCTATCTGGAAAATTGAACACAACTCTGACAGAAGGGAAATAACTCTTGCATGCTTAAAAATTATACATGCAAACTACTACTGGCACTCAATACCAGGTGGGTGTATAAAAATGCCAAGGTTACATAGATGTCACAGTAAGCTATGATGATGACTTCCATCTGGTGTAGCTTACTGTAGGTAGAATATAGGTAACCTTGAATTTTAAACGTACACACATTTTGTTTTAGTCAAGAATTTTTAAACTTTTACCAGTTAAATACATGGTCATTATTGAAATATAATGTGAATGTTGGTAAAAAAAAGCTTAAACATTTATCGAAGTCTTATTCCCATGAATGTTAAGAATTGGAGCATAAACCCCAGAGTCTGATGTGATCCAAGGTGTAACTAATGAAAGTGCCATTGACATTCTACTTATATAAACTTGGTTGTGTTAATCTTGCATATCGCATCTTCAAAATCTTGTTTGAAGACTTTATATAACAGCCTTGTCATCTGACAATGAAAGATATGTTCAGTTATTTGCTAAGACTGCACACTTAATTTAAGTTGGGGATCCTACAGAGATGAAATCAAAAACATGAAGCAGTATATCAAATTTGTTTACTCATCCTTCAGCTATGCTTTATGTCTACCTTAACACAACAAAAGCATAACATGGCGGGGGGTCTGTCTTCAATGTGGTCTCATCAGTACAAAATTTACATCCGCAGCTTTGTTTGATAACAAAAAAATAATAATCTGCCTCATGAAAGCTAGAATCAGTCATATAGAACCGTGCTTGCCCTATTCCCCTGTGTAGTGATTCTTTGTTATACTGATCAAGAAACTACTGTTTTTACTACAGTATCAAGACTAAGAGTGTGCAGAACCCGTACATGTGGATTAGGTAATGTATTATGCATCTAAAGTCTGATCTGTGTGGATTAAATACTAATATGGTTACCTCTAACAGATTAATTCACCCACTGCCCGATAGATCTAACCCACCCACTGCCCGGTAGATCTAACCCACCTACTGCCCGATAGATCTAACCCACCCACTGCAGGAAATCAACATAATTTAGGGTACCAGTCTGGCACTGTTTACTGTATTGTAAATGTGGATTTTTGTTTTCAATTGTTGGGTTGCTATGTTTGCAAAACTTTATTTTTGTATTGCTTACAAATTTCAACCTTTAACATTGCGACTGCTTATCTAAAATTTACTTGGGGGTGGATTTGTAAATACCAAGCCTAGGGTTGACAGACAGATAGGTAAAGATGGTATCTATCCTATGTAATTGAGTAATAAAGGGAACACATGGTTTTATTCACAAATGTGATTTTTCATATTAAAAGGCTTACTCTAAAAATGGGAAAAGTTTATCTCATGCATATCAAATAGCAGCATGCTTATTCCTTCAGTCGTTATAATCGTAGCAGTTTTGTTTAGTCTTTTATCCTAGCTTGAGTTTCTCAACTACCCAGAACCTCAATGTTGTTCTCCACATTTTTCTTTCCTTCCATATACATGTTTTATCACTCTATCAGTTGTTTCTCCTGATGTTATTGCAGGTAGTTCTGGCAGTAGGAATGGTTGATATAAATAGTTTAAATCAAAAAGTATTTGTTATTTGCTACTATCTGTAGGATGAAATCAAATCAACTTTAAATTGCCATTATAGATTTGATTTGTTGGAGACTGTTTGAAGTGATTATGCTGATTTACCGGTGAAATGAAACAAATTGCCTTCATCAAAAGGCTTGTAGTTGTTCAGATTCATGAAACAAGCCTAGTTTTTAAAAAAACATAAAAGTCAGGATTAATGGTGTTTTAGAAATGTTGTTCAGATAAAATCATCGTTATACATGTAAACCTCAAATTTTCCTACAAATGTATATATCCTAAAAGTTTATTCTAGATTAAACTTTGTTTAATCAATCTTCAGATTTGCTATCTACTTCCAGGCTTAAAGTCAAAACAGGTCTGACATAAATGTGTATAAAGGCAGGCATGTACAGGAGTACCATTACTCAACTCCTGGGTTTGAAGATTTCATGTCAGGTGTTAATAAAAAAAAAAATAACTCAAAATATAGGTGGAGCTAGTCCTGTAAAAATCTGCCTGCAGTTTTATATTCAAAAATGACCATTAAAATTTCCTCATAAATGTATTTTCTTCCTGTAGAGTTTTCAGTTTAGGGGCAAATTATTGTAACAGTGTAAAGTATTGATTGTTTGTGAATATGTATTCTAATTAGTCAGTGATCAGATGACACAGGGGATAGGGTACTTGCTTTCACCAAGATGGCTCCAGGGTTTAACTCCCAGATAAAACATGAAAAGGTATAGAGTTACCTGCTCAACTATGCAGGTTTTCTTAGGTACTCTGGTAAGTTCCTTCCGTGTTTACACCCTTTCAAACTTCTTCCACGCCAATAAGATTGCACATGATTAATTTAAATTGAAAAAAAGTTTCATAATTGTTGTGAAAAAAGTAAAGTTTATATATTGTATTCTATTTAGTAATAATAAAGATTAAAACTAGATATTTCGGTGTATTATTTACGAACAAGAAAAATATATTTAACCACTTGGCTTTAAAGTATGATAATGATATCGTGTAGTTGAGTATAAGATATAAGATATTGGCTTTAAGTAAGAAATGACTAATGAAATAGGACAAGGGTAATGACGGATCATCACATCTAAAGTGAAGAGGCCATAAAAAGGCTTGTAGTTCAGATTCAGGTACTCCAGTCGTAACCTTCATCAAAAGGCTTGTAGTTCAGATTCAGGTACTCCAGTCGTAACCTTCATCAAAAGGCTTGTAGTTGTTCAGATTCAGGTTCTCCAGTCATAACCTTCATCAAAAGGCTTGTAGTTGTTCAGATTCAGGTTCTCCAGTCATAACCTTCATCAAAAGGCTTGTAGTTCAAATTCAGATTCATCAGTCGTAACCTTCATCAAAAGGCTTGTAGTTGTTCAAATTCAGATTCTTCAGTCGTAACCTTCATCAAAATGCTTGTAGTTGTTCAGATTCAGGTTCTCCAGTCGTAACCTTCATCAAAAGGCTTGTAGTTGTTCAGATTCAGGTACCCCAGTCGTAACCTTCATCAAAAGGCTTGTAGTTGTTCAGATTCAGGTTCTCCAGTCGTAACCTTCATCAAAAGGCTTGTAGTTGTTCAGATTCAGGTACTCCAGTCGTAACCTTCATCAAAAGGCTTGTAGTTGTTCAGATTCAGGTACTCCAGTCGTAACCTTCATCAAAAGGCTTGTAGTTGTTCAGATTCAGGTACTCCAGTCATAACCTTCATCAAAAGGCTTGTAGTTGTTCAGATTCAGGTACTCCAGTCATAACCTTCATCAAAAGGCTTGTAGTTGTTCAGATTCAGGTACTCCAGTCATAACCTTCATCAAAAGGCTTGTAGTTGTTCAAATTCAGGTACTCCAGTCATAACCTTCATCAAAAGGCTTGTAGTTGTTCAAATTCAGGTACTCCAGTCATAACCTTCATCTTAACATTGATTAAATTTGAACTTTGTTCATGTTACGCACATGTTATCAAAAACAGTCTTGATTAAAACTTGACGTACACAATAAAAGATTTTTCAAAGTGATTTTTTAAATTGATTTATACAAACCCAATCAAATGTCATTGCCAGACCTCTTTGTACTGACATGATTGTCTCTTTGCTCCAGGATAATTAAACTTTGACTTGAAAATGTTATCAAAAAGGATTGTTTTTTTTACAACAAAATCAGTTTTATGATCTTAATCCTCAGAAGAAATGCATACTTTGAAATTATAATTATCAGTGTTGATAATTTTAATTTTAGAACGAAATTTTTCCACTTGTTTTGACCTTGGCATTTACTGTCCACCTGTTAGCTATTTATACCAGCTGTTTATTCCTAAACAGACTTGTTTGTTTCTGTGTTACAGGGCTGTGTAGGAAAGTTACTGATATGTTCTATCATCAGTGTTTGTTACTGTCCTATTGTCTATGTTTGTGTCTGTGTATTAATGATTGTAAACATGAAAATGAATCTTTCAGATCAGACATAATGTTAGCAGGTGGTCCTACTGAACACGTTCAGGAGCTTCAGCACCCGTTAATATACACAAAACTGCTGCTCATCCAAGTAATTCTGTATCATAAACATGTAACTTACAGGAAATACTGACTAAATTGAACAAAGTAAGGGACAAACATTTCAAGTCAGAATACACTGTCATTAGAATATACCCGTTCTGTTTATATGTCTGCCAAAAGAATAGACAGGGTTTAAAGTGACACTTCCCATTTTTTTGACCTAGTTAGCACTCCATCCTATTTAAAAGTATCTTCCCATTTTCCTGGTCTTACCATCAATCCCGTTTATATTCCCCATTATTAACTAACATAATTGAAAGGAGAGTTTGGCAAGAATTTTAGAAGTTTCTACAATTTTTCCCCCAATTGCAAAGCCCCAAAGAGGCTTATTACCATGGATTGCGGTAAAACAAAAATCCAGAATTTGTTTTATGTAAAGGAGAAAAAACACTCCGGATGAGTCTTTCTCGCATTATGATATCATTGGAATAAACTGTTCAGCATCCTGTTTACTTGTTGACAGTAGGCTGAACACTTCCCTGATATGTTGTTATTGTGTATAGATAATGATATTCTGATTCACACTGTACATTCTGTATATGACCACATAACAAAAAACACTATGAGGTAACATTAATATCCAGCATTGAATTCAAAAGATAAAAATATTCATGATATGTTTTGTTGTATAAAATATCTCTCAATCCTTGATGTTCTGCTTGAAAAATCCAAATTAAAGAGCTTTGGTTGAGGTTATCAGCGGGCAGTCATATTGTGACGCCCAAGATAATCCCACTTCTAAAAGGTATTAAGTAAAGAGGTCACTGACCTATGCGTGTTATGGCGACAGTGACATTTTCACTTACGATTCTCCGAGATTTTCTGTACAATATCAAAGCTTCATTTCTCCTTGCATATATCTATTATAAATTCTTTGATAATATAGTGAGACTTCTTACTGAACTGGAAATGAATTAAGCATGTTAAAGGATAAATAATTTAAATATCTGGGGTGGGATAGCTTTCTTTAACATTGGGGTGCTACTGCACAAATAGGTTTTTAATGAGAAATTGCCTTTTGGTGTGTTTAAAATTAATGTATGTCTTTAAAATTAAGTTTAAAAATTTTGGAACAAGAAATACTACCTGTATGGAAGACACCTTTTAACAGTGGTGTTGACTGGAATGGTTTCGAATCTGGTACAACACAGTAGCTTGATAATAAAGAGCATGTATTGAAGATGATTTAGAATCTGGTACAACACAGTAGCTTCAGAATAAAGAGCATGTATTGAAGATGTACAAGTTACCCGAGTTCTGTTGACTGCCTTACTTGTGTGTATGAATCTGTTTTGTATGTTACCTGTACAATTTGTGTACTGTGTGTTACCTGTAAGATTTGTGTACTGGCTGGTATATTGACTACATACTACCTATGTGTACCCCACCCGGAGCCTCCAACTGTGTGTAAACTGCCCTACCTGTACAGAATGGAGTATACTGACCCTATCTGTACAGAATGGTGTACCCCACCCTGAGCCTCCAAATGTATGTATACTGACCCTACCTGTACAGAATGGTGTACCCCACCCTGAGCCTCCAAATGTGTGTATACTGCTCCTACCTGTACAGAATGGTGTTCCCCTACCTGTATAGAATGGTGTACCCCACCCCGAGCCTCCAAACGTGTGCATACTGCCCCTATCTGTACAAAATGTGTGTATACTGCCCCTACCTGTACAGAATGGGTTAGCTTTCTGTACTACTGTGTACTACATTCTGATGTGCAGTACCTTTTTGTACTGTATATATAGCTGTCACTGTTTCCTCTAGTTTTACCTGTACCAAGATATAAGCACCTGTTCAAAAGACGTCAACGTATTATTTGGTAACATCATGCAATCAGCTTATGAATAATGTAAAATTCAGTGACGTTGATAGAAATTGAAATTTCCTGTTTGACCCTGACCTCTCGCGAGTTTGGTGGCCGATAAGAACCAAGGTCCTGTATCAACACATAGTGTCACTGTTTTGTGTTTTGGAGTATTGCCTTGAAATGGTCAGTGGCCAAACTAACAATTACAAACTCACGTACTACTGGACATGATATTTAGTCGTGAACATCCAAAATCACCGTCGGGTCGACAGCACTAGCTTTGGCTATCAGCATTGCTTGTTTCCCCCCCAATGTACTAGAAAGTAACCTCCTGAAATAATCATATTGATGTTTTCTTTTTTTGTGATTTAATATGAATGTATAGATTCAAATTAAATATTCAGTTCAGTCTGTCATATATAACAGTTGTTTTGATATTTTTATAATAATAATTAAGTGTTTGTATTAGTAAAATGTGTTCATCCATATTTGTAGACTGTTAATTATGATCAGTTAGTTTTGAACATGATATAAGAAAAATAAAAGTCCTACGTATACCTAGTACATACCTTAACAAATCAAGATCAGGGGAATGGAAATAGTGACAGGTTAATCTGTTGGCCATAACATGGATTTGCTTTATATATAGATTTTGTTAATGCCTTGATGTTGCTGGTTTTAATGTCATGGACATGAACTACTAAAGCTGTATAGTGTGGAGTTCATTGACCAGATTAGCCCTTTCACCCCTAAGTAACTTTTGTAGACTCTCCCATGTATTGATATGGATGAGTCTATTATGGTCTACAGTGGTGAAAGGGTTAAGGTTGAACAAAGGTTACACAAAAACCTGTGACAGTAAAACTGACGTAATGGTGAAACCTGTCTCACCGAAAGGTCATCAGCACGGAAACTCTGGCCTGTTTACTGGTACCAGTAGAACAACGCATCCCAAATAATATTATCAGTGGCCAAATATCAGAAACATTTAATTCCTGTTGTGTCAGTAATGTAGAAAAACTCAGTTTCTCCACAAAATGAATGTCTTCATTTTTTACCAAAGTAAGATTTTCATGCAGATACTGCTGAAAAAATTGTGCATTTTAGTAATTTGATATGTGTTTTAAAGTTAATTTTGTCCTTCAACTGGTAATTCTAGTTTGTCCCGACTACCTGTGTATACTTAACTTTACGTCACCAGAGGAATTCAATCTTTCTCCAATAGAATTAGATTTGTGTACCTGTGTAATGCAGCAAAACCCTTTTTAAATTTTTAGACCATGGTTACCTTTCCAAAGGTCATGAGGTTATCTCAACATGACTTGACGAATTCCTAAACTTCGAATTACAGTTAGAACAGTTACATTTGTTGATATGACATGGCATAAATGACGCAATGTAAGAAAAAAAACTATGTTTGAGATAAAGATATGTGATTTTAAACGTTTTTAGGACTGAATTTACACAGTTATCAACAGTTGACCTTCAAATGTTCCTATACACGTCCGATAACACACCACAACCAAGCCTAACTCAACAAGTCCTAGTTGAACCTGAGTTTTGTTTCTATCTTTTAACGATGATAAATGAGGCTTCTAAAAATTCAAACAAAATTCCTTTATCCTTTATACAGTTCTCTAATTATTATTGCATAAGTTGCACAAAATAGTTATCTTATACAGGTTTTTTTTCTGAAATCAAACAATGTCCAGGTCTTTTAGTTGCATGAAATTGAATAAATAACTTAAAATATTTTTTGAAATTGGTGATTATAGTATCAGAATATTTTTAAAAATGGACTCTTGACGTTAAATTAGGTAAAAATTATTGGTTAAAACGATGAAAATTGAGGATTTTCATACATTTTTGTTGTAATTGGAAATTATATATACATGTATCATCAAATTTTCATTTTATTTAAAAAAAAAAAAAAACTTTTGCAACTTGACATATGTACTTTATATGTATAACCAGAATGAACAAAGATAATTTTTCCTTTGATTTTGTTAATTGGAGATCTGTTTCTTATAATTCGTAAAAAATACTCCTTCTTTCCATTGGAAATTGATTTGTTTATATTTGATTATCAGATCTGAAGCAGCATGATGATCCCTGCATCAAGACTTCCAGTAGTATAGATTCAAAATATACTTCCAGTCAACGTTTCCTCACAATATGTGATATGATATTTATGATTACCTAGACATTGTATTGATTTAGAATTACATAGAAACGCATAATCTACTGGATCACTGGATGTTTTTATTTGAAATATTGTGTCATTTTCTCAAATTCCATATTTGTATGATTAATCGATAGATGAAAATTTGGTTTGGAATCGGGTTTCTGATTGTGGCAGTTTTATCAACAACAAACATGCAGTTTATTTGTCATAGTTTTGAGATAACACAGTGGGGATTCTTTTGTACTTTACTATCTGAAAAAGACATGAAAGTGATGGTCCAAAGTGATGCCTAGAATTATGAGCGAAAACACATAAACTGCCACTTCCTTTCTCTGGTGTTATGGCTGGAAAGATTTGCTTAAAAAAGTATATAGTCTGACCAAGATGTGAGCGCAGAAAGGATAGTTCTTTTTCTTCTGGTCTCTGCAAGCGTGATTTGAACAGGGATATTGCTGGTTGAAGGAAGAGGTGTAAAATTAAAATGCCTGGACAAAACAAAATATGGTGTTTTATTGTAGAATGTGCTGAAAATCAATTGTTTTCCACTGTCAGAAAAAAATCCATAATATTGTTGGCTTTTCTCCCAGGAATAGCTCGAAAAGATCATACAAAATACAACTATCTCTGTGCATTCCACACTAAGTCTGGACAGCAAGAAATTATAATACAAAATGAAAATCAATTATTTGATGTTTGTTGTCCAGTTTGCTGGACATATCAAACATATCAAACCATAATCTAATAGCTTTGTGGGGTCCAGTAAAACAGATGGATCTTTACTTTTCTCTCTTACCTACTGTTTCCTTAGAAACACATAACCTGGGCTGTTGTATGGACGTTAAAACCACAAACAAAATTTAATTTAATTTTGCCATATTAAGACCTTAAAGTTTTTATTATTGAAGTGAAATTTCAATGCTTCCTCACCTTCATTGCATTTTAAAATAAAAATATGAGATATTGAAATTGAAATATCTTGATGTGTTGCAGTGACATTTGAAAAGGGCCATTTAACAGCAGCATATACCAGTAAAATAGATAACATCCTTCATGTTTTCTTGGTGAAGAAGATAGACGCAACTATTTATGACTGTTGTGTAATCTTTCCTGTGGTTCCACTTGCATTATAGAATATAAAATCTCAGCTTGTAAGAAATCTTTTTTTATTTTTCATATCATGAGATAATTTAATGTTCACAGACGGATAATTTCTATTCATATATGTAGTTTTCTATTGAAGAAAGATCCAAACATTATACTGGTTTTAGTATGTTTTTGTTATTCTCTATATAAAACCTGATCTGCAGGTATAATTATGTTGGATATGGGTATATTCCAGAGCTGGAAAGCTAGAGTTCTAAAACGTGTTTTGATAAATTAAAATATGTGAATTTTAGGTCACTAAGCAAGTTACTTTACTGAACAATATGGCAGTCGGGCATTTCAACATTTTGCACATAAATATTAAACATTTCTATCTCATTGTGACCAGTGAAATGTGATTTTGTTTATACTGCACTAAGCCCGCTTCAGAACATGCCCTAATAAATCTGAAATGTAAAGGATCATTGCATTTGATTCTGTTAAAAGAGACACATTAGAAATAAAGAAGATGAAATGAAATTCATTTACGTGAAGATGGTTTTTTAGTGGATGTTAATGATAATCATGTTTAAACATTTTTTTATAAAGTCTGACAGATGAACAAGATTTATATGAAATGAGTATTCAATAATATCACATTCAATTAAGAATGCTTAATTATGTTATTAATATATTTACTTGATTATGTTATCTTTTCTATAATTTCATACATAAGAAGCAATATAATTCCCTGTGGAAAACAATTAAATCTCAACCACACCCTCTAGAAGACTGAGATGACGCCATTTATCGTGTAATTTCACCCCCTCTTATCGAATTAGCCTAGATTTTACCCCACCACCACTTATAAACAGCTCATTGGTGCACGTAGGTGAATCCTGTCTGGATGTGGTTTTGATGATCATAAACAGTTAAAAATCCACCCACACAGACAGACTATCATGGTTCCACCCGGCTTACAGACAGGACAGGAAACCTTACAGGATAGAGGAGTACTAGCTTATACTGGTGGGTGATGATGATGCCTGTGTAGGCTGACTGTCGAGCCGTCAACAGGAATCAAAACATACTCCCTAGTGAATGGTTTTAATGTTTTGTTAGCTTAATTATAATCATAAACTCAACTTGCCCAAATCTTGTAAAATCTTAGTATTATAAAAAGAATTTATCATATTTCAATGTGTTTTCAGATAATTTCTTTTTTATTCCTACATGTAAAAATTCTGTGTAAATTTCAAAAGATTTTAAAAATATTTTTGATAAGAGTTTGTATACATTTAGTATTATAAAGCTTTGAATGATGGGGACTATATAACTAACCACATTATTAGTCATCATCAATAAATACACATCTGCTTATGATCAATTATAGAAAAGTATTTCCTTTTTCAATGATCTGTAAAACTTATATACATAAGTGTAAGTATTTTTTGTGCCATTAAATAAAATGATAAGATACAAGTTGGAACTTTTTATAGTCCAAAGTTAAAATGTCAAATATTTGGATCAAAAAGCGCATAGCCAAGTGAACTTTTAAATACTTGTGGAGGAGGTTTTAATTGATTTGAATGTGCTTGTGCTGACTGGGTGTTGGCTATTAACTCGAAGGTGTTGATTTAATCATCCTATCAAAATAATTTAAGAAGATGCTGTCCATGTTAAAAATAAGGTAATGTATTTACTCTATACATACTTTTACCGTAAATGTTAGGGTTATATTCACGGTCTCTAGTTTCCACAGATTTACAAAATGTGCAATTTGGGGGGTGGGGTTCTGTTTTATTGACAGAAAGGTGGTCTCAAGACAGGTTCTGCTATTTTATCAGATGGAATGATTCAACAAGACAGATTCTGCTGTACTGACACAAGGAGTATAGTCTTTCAAGACAGGCTTGACTGGGTAGGGTTGAGGTAAAGTTTCCTAAGACAGTTTCTTCAGTATAGGGTAGAGGTATGGTCTTTAAGACAGGTTCTGCTTTATTGAAAAAAGCATTGTCTTTCAAGATAAGTTCTATTTCATTGGCTTGCGTGGTCTCTTAAGCCAGGTACTAAACAGGATCGGGGATGGTATCTGAGGAGATGTTTTATGATGTTGTCCTGTCACTCGACGATTCTGTGTGCATCATAGGGGGTAGTGGACAGACGTGGACAGACAAGGACATCACTTCTGTACCTCCAGTATGGTCTGTGTGTATCACCATCATAGGGGGTAGTGGACAGACCAGGACATCACTTCTGTACCTCCAGTGGGGTCTGTGTGTATCGCCATCATAGGGGGTAGTGGACAGACAAGGACATCACTTCTGTACCTCCAGTGGGGTCTGTGTGTATCACCATCATAGGGGGTAGTGGACAGACAAGGACATCACTTCTGTACCTCCAGTATGGTCTGTGTGTATCACCATCATAGGGGGGAGTGGACAGACCAGGACATCACTTCTGTACCTCCAGTGGGGTCTGTGTGTATCACCATCATAGGGGGTAGTGGCCAGATGTGGACAGACAAGGACATCACTTCTGCAACTCCTGTGGGGTCTGTGTGTATCACCATCTAAGGGGGTAGCTATATAGTGGCCAGAGGTGGACAGACAAGGACATCACTTCTGCAACTCCTGTGGGGTCTGTGTGTATCACCATCTAAGGGGGTAGTGGCCAGATGTGGACAGACAATGACATCACTTCTGTACCTCCAGTGGGGTCTGTGTGTATCACCATCATAAAGGGTAGTGTCCAGACATGGACAGACAAGGACATCACTTCTGTACCTCCAGTGGAGTCTGTATTGCCATCATAGGGGGGAGTGGCCAGACGTGGACAGACAAGGACATCGCTTCTGTACCTCCAGTGGGGTCTGTGTATCACCATCATAAAGGGTAGTGTCCAGACATGGACAGACACGGACATCACTTCTGTACCTCCAGTGGGGTCTGTGTATCACCATCATAAAGGGTAGTGTCCAGACATGGACAGACAAGGACATCACTTATGTATCTCCAGTGGGGTCTGTGTGGATCACCATCATAGGGGGTAGTGGCCAGACATGGACAGACAAGGACATCACTTATGTATCTCCAGTGGGGTCTGTGTGGATCACCATCATAGGGGGTAGTGGCCAGATGTGGACAGACAATGACATCACTTCTGCACCTCCAGTGGGGTCTGTGTGTATCACCATCATAGGGGGGAGTGGCCAGACAAGGACAAACAAGGA
Organism: Mizuhopecten yessoensis; assembly: GCF_002113885.1. NCBI lineage: Eukaryota > Metazoa > Mollusca > Bivalvia > Pectinida > Pectinidae > Mizuhopecten > Mizuhopecten yessoensis. The sequence continues at coordinate 891,139 of NW_018407082.1, forward strand.
CATCACTTCTGTACCTCCAGCGGAGTCTGTATTGCCATTATAGGGGGTAGTGGCCAGACGTGGACAGACAAGGACATCGCTTCTGTACCTCCAGTGGGGTCTGTGTGTACCACCATCATAGGGGGTAGTGGCCAGATGTGGACAGACAATGACATCACTTCTGCACCTCCAGTGGGGTCTGTGTGTATCACCATCATAAAGGGTAGTGGCCAGACAAGGACATCACTTCTGTACCTCAAGCATTGTAATGTAGGCTATCTGCTGATATATACAATGTCTGGCTGATATCTTGTGTACTTATTTCTCCAATCTATCATAATTCTCCAATAATCTGGCTGATAAAGCATGTATAATCTCAATCATACATACAGACCTCATCCATACAACTGTTATCTCATTGATGTCAATATTTCTACTGATAAATTTTACATTATATTCATGCTTTGAATAGTTGTGATTTGTTGTTACATTCCTTTATTCATCTCAGATTCATACTTACGTCTGAAGATTTGTAACATTCCAATAGATTTGTTGAGGAGGTTGGTGTGATGATGCCCTAATCTACGTCCGCAATCACAAGAATGTCGGCTCATCATTCTGAAAATGACACAAATGTACAATCCCTCAGATAAAATGCTTCCATTGAAAATTATGCAAATAAACAATCTCTGCTCATTCAGAACATATATATAGTATCTAACCCATCATGGTGCTGAATGTGTGAAGCATAAATTCCTGAAATGAGTTCATTACTTAATGTACTGATAAAATAATTATCCTGACAAGGACTTGACTTTCTGTAATATGTATGGAAATATGAACAAGTAACCTGTTAACTTTGAACTTGCACAGAAGACATGAAATATGGATACGATGCAACAAATTTTCTGTTGGGTTAAATTGCTGGATAATTAAATCAAATGTTGAAAGTAAAACAAATGGTAATAAAAATCTAATCTAGATTCTTAGCTATTAGTCATTGTGATATATCAGATAGATAGGTTGATACAGACACCCAATATCTAGACAGATTCTAACTTGTTCGTGGATCTTACTTTGACACTGCTATTTAGGGCAGTAGGTGAAGATGGCTATCTTCAGGCATTGTCTATCGTCTGGACCAATAGTCACCTTCAATGTGGCAAAGTCATGCTTATCTGGGTCAATTTGAGGGGGAAAATAACAATAACAATAATATTGAAAGTTATAACGCACTAAAATGCTTTTTTGGGGTGTTTTTTTAGTCCCCCATCTTATAACGTGAGTGGACTTGAGATTTTCACTCAGTCAGTGCGTACTAAAATCATATCTTTTGCCCAAATATTAATTTACAGAGTAATGGCCCTTTTAGCACTGGTTTTCTTGGGTTTATCTCTTTCTCTTGTCACCTACATGTACAATTGCTAGATTTGGGACTTCATAGTGTCACTGAAATCAGATCTCGTTCCAACTGTATACAGAGTTATGGCCCTTGTTTTAATTTTGTACCGAAGTTTGTCCTTAACATTTTAAAATGGTTATTTTGAGCTTTTTCAGACTTTGAACAGGGATGATTTGTTGAAATATTTTAGTGGAGAAAGAAAATTCCTTAAGATTTTGTTTAAAACAGTGCTTCATAGCATACAAACCAGAACCATCAGTCGTATAGCATTCATACATCAGTATAGGTTCAAAGTTTCTTACATCTTTATCATCTGTGCCTGTCATAATTGATAACATATCTTATCTCTTCAGCCAATCAGTACTTAACGTATACCAACCTTAATGAAAACATGTAATGACGTTATTTATACAGATAACGCCGGCTTACATGGTAGTTGTTTTTATTTTTCCATGAATGTTATATCAGTAATATTTTTAAGAAATTTATATTGGATTTTCTATCAGTGCTTTCTCTTTTGTGTTTTCTGAAAAACCGCTACAGTATCTAATCACTTAGACCTGTGATATAGTGGTAAGGAGATTGGTATGCAGTAGAATGGGGATTGTTTTTGTATACAGTTTCAATTTTATGTAGGGAATCATATATATTTAAAATGATATTCTAAATTATCAAACTTGTTATATTAAATTGATCTGACATCTATATATATTTGTTGATAATTCAATAGAAATTGAACTCTTCATTTCCCGTTTAGGGTTGATCGTTACTATATTTAGCTGGTTCCTATTAACTAAGAGTGCATATTGCTATATTAAGCAGATTTCTATAAAGTGATCAAGATCAATATAATATTATGATATCCATTGTCAAATACAGTAATATAACAGTATACACCCGAACCAAACTTTTCGTTTCATTTGTCACCTCGCTTTCTGTCATCAGATTTCAAGGTCATATTTTCCATTTGAGATGAGTCTTAGAATACAAATGGGACAATGTTTTAACCATAAATATGTAATGATTGCGTTCTTTTATAAAGGTGGCAATCTGTTAATATGTGGCCAGTCGTATCGATCGTGATCGGCATTATATATGAATATAAATGCTTGACCTAAACACAAACGTGACCAATCACACGTGCACAAGTATGTTGCAATTAGATTAATTAACAAAGATGATGCATAATTTCCCGTACATCATTAACTTAAGTGATGGTGTTACTAAGACGAGATGACATACGCATCCCCCTTTGTAACTATAGCCACAACACAGGGATTTCTGTAAACTGAAACAAACTTACAAAGTGACAGGTTTTATGAACTGACAACAGACACTTGTATGTTAAACAAGTCAATAAGGAGAACAGATCCGGAGTCTGAATCATACAAAATATGGAGGCTGGAGTACATCCAATCCAGGACCTCGAACAGGACCTCGAACAGGACTAGTGTGGTGAGGGTATCAAGTGTTCTACACCAGTATGTGTATTAAAGATGATGAATCAGAACTTCACTGTCATATTAACTTTCTAGTAATTTGTGTGGTTTTCTGTAAAAGAATTATAAGTGCACTGCTTTTGCGTAATTCGTTTGAACCCAGCATCATGTGTTTGAATCTTTGTAAATTAGGGTTGACAGGAAATCATTGAACAACCTTTGGACCTATACCCAGTCAAAATTACTTTTATGGTAAATGTAAAGCAATATTAAGCTATATAATTATTTTCTTTCTCGGATTGTAGTATATATTTATTTATTTTTCGACAAGAAAAAAATATTACCCGTCTATTTCAATAGTTTGGTGATAATGTATTAGTCATGATTTGAAAATCAATTTATTTTTATCAAGTTCTATCTCTGTAAAATTGAACTTTTCCCCTTGATGTCCTTGCATACAGATATACCTTTTAGCTATATTCTCCTACATTTGTTATTGTAAATGTTTATATATAAAGAGATAACACGTTTATTTTTATCCAAACACATACTTACACAACACCTTCACCTGCCTCATGAATACACGTGTAGTAGGGTGATAAGAGCGTATAATTTGATTGGCTGACACCCACTTGCAGTAAGCCAGGCTCCGCCCCCAGAGAGATAAAGGTCGGTGGTGTATATAGGCACACCGGCTGTGTATCAGGCCTGATTTGAGAACTACCTGTACTGACGAACACATGTGCTACGTTGTTTACCTTTACCACTAAAGATATTGTTTACGTTTCTTTCCAAGTATTAGTTGACTAGCCATTGGGACAAGCCGTCACTGTTATCAGATACAGATCATTGCCCATCAGCTCCTACCTTGTACCAATTGATTTGTTGGTGAATAGCTGGTGTTCTAAACATGACTGGGTTCTTCCAAGTGCGGTGTTAGGGCTGACACGAACAGCAAGCATCTCGACAACAACCAAAAAGGATTCTGGAATCAATTTAATTACTGTATCCAGATTTCAGTTTAGATAGAAGAACAATTATCTGACAGACTTTTATAAATTCAGCTATGTGCTCCATGACAATGTTACTGAGCATGGATACACCCTTATCATCACCAAACCCTGTGTTTCAATATGTGGACATTCAGTCAACGAAGACGACGGAGGTGGACCCTGTATTGTCTGTCTTCAACTGTGTCAAAAACTTCTGGTAAGCGTCTATAGGTACCTTTGTGATATGTGTAGAGAAATTATGTGATGCCCTTGTGACAAAGTTTCCGTGCCTCCCTGGATACGTAATTAATTTATTATAAGTGGCTACCTGTGCAAGATGTTGAATCATTCTGTGATGCAAATTATACTCCTGATAATATTAAGATTTGGCAACACCCTCGCCACACTGGTTAATACCTGTGACACCCTCCATAATTCCTCTCGCAGACAGAAAGGGTACTTTGCCCAAATCAGGGTTTAACCAGGATTAAGTACCAGTATGTGTCAAGGAGGGCCAAGTCATAACCTTCCAGAAATATACAAATCCATTTCATATGTATAACAACAGAATCTTTCCATACATATGCATTGCAGACTAATAAACTTATGATACAAATATATTGCATAATCTGCTTATAATTTAAATGCAGGGTATGAAATTAAGGTGCGTATTAGCCGAATTTTAAAGCCCCAGATATCAACGAGAAAGTTATTTTTATAGTTATGATGTCATGTCGATATTTCAGGGAAGTACTTAGGGGGTTTCCTATACAGACAACGCCTATGATGTGTGATAATAATAAACTTCCTGGTTCACTTGGTCCTCACTATTAATCATGAATGATGTAATAAATTGTATCAATTAATATGTTAAACATTGCAGCGTAAAAAATATTACAAATGAGAAATGAGAATTATTCTTAGCCTAGTGTCATTGTTACCCTCGTAGTCGATACAGTAACACCCTATGTGTATTCACAATGATCTGGTTTTTCTGGTGCGTAGGCTAAGATTTCTCGGTAACATTACATCATCGTTGAATGTATTTTGGTTATCTAGGTTAGTATTATGGGTGTTTATAGATAATACATATCTCAGATACAGGATCTACAGGTTTTGTTTTGGATACAGCTATAAGGGTAGTATCCGCCTACAGGACGGTGTTATCATAATTACTGTAGCCAGTAGGCTAAATATAGTTAACTGGGAGAACTGGGTTTCATCAAGTGTTTGTTTATAATAAAGATATGATTTGTGAGTAACAAGTTTGTGTATGTTGGGGGGGGGGTATAGCTGCTTTATTGAAATGGAAATTCAAAGTGACATTTAGTGAGGAAATATTTTGCATATGATCACATTGAAGAAGAATGAAAAATGTGAACAGAAGAAAAGGTCAAAGATAGAAAATAACAATTTTGAGTTCCATCCCGTGTTTAGATCATTTAGATCAATACGGGAAGAAAGACCAAGCTGTATGTTTGTTTACACTTAAAACACTTCCATACAAGCCAGGAATTCATGTTACACTGCTCATACAATAATCAATAGTAGCCAAGCATGCGACTGCACACACCTGTAGCCAACGGAAAATTGTGGAATGCTCTAGAACGCCAACACCCAAATGTAAACTATACTTATGACGTATGAATAAGTTTGATCCTGACGTAAAACACGGCTTGGGTGTTCAATACTATACACTGTTCGATTAGGACTTTAATAATGACACTGGGGGTATTTTTCCGTCTGCTTTCACACACTGTTCCAACCTGTATCTGGTATTTTTCCACAGTCGCTAATATCAACACCTATACATTTTCACACCTGGCTATACACATGTAATAATACAAATGCTACGGCCGACTTGGTAGTGTCCCTGGTACAGATTGGACACAGAATTAGCGGGGGTGTCAATTCTAAGTCATAGATATTGCCTTTTGTTGTGATTACAATGACACAACAATTGATTTTTGTGTATTCAATGTGGGGGACTAAATATAAAAATTTCGGTCTTAATATTGCCACGGGAGAAATCAATTAAGTAGATTTTCTGTTTGCTGTCACAAGTATAGGGTGATTCTGATGAAGTTAATGTCCTATTCATTGATCTGTGGTACAATCGAACACTGTCAGTACTTAAAGCTGGACGTCTGTATCTATTTACAACTTCTATTCAGATGATTTACAGGCCATTCTGTAATAATGGCCGCTGTGATGGTGTAGCTAGGGAAATATACGGTGTCCGCAGTGATGGTGTAGCTAGGGAAATATAGGGTGTCCACAGTGATGGTGTAGCTAGGGAAATATAGCGTGTCTGAAGTGATGGTGTAGCTAGGGAAATATAGGGTGTCCGCAGTGATGGTGTAGCTAGGGAAATATAGGGTGTCTGCAGTGATGGTGTAGCTAGGGAAATATAGGGTGTCCACAGTGATGGTGTAGCTAGGGAAATATAGGGTGTAGCCCTGAAATACACAATGATGGGGCCGGGATGGACTGTTGACAGGGAAAAAAGAGAAGCTCTAATAAGGGGTAGGGCACTACTTTGGTCCAATACATTATTCATAGCATAGACAAGTCTCCATGTGGTGTACAACTGACATTAATTCTTGGTGCTCATTTTTCTCCAGATACACATGCAGTGACCCATTCTATGTTATACAGTGGTACCTGTCCAATAAATAGGGACTACACTTAGAGGAGATGGAGATGCCCTGTCACCTATTATGAATAGGTGTAAACCTGATTTATTTTGGGAACATTGTCGGAGCATAGTAGAATGATTAATGAGTAACTTCGGTTGTATTATGCACCTGTACAGTATAATTTAGGAAACCTAGGCCAATTATAGTGATGTCTTATATGAATTAATAGTATATCTTAGAACAATGAACGGTGGTCAAGAATTCCTTACCTTCTCTACAGTAGGTCAACAGTTGACCTTAATGGTTACAGTGATTTATAGTATACTATATATAAAACAAGTACGAGGTCATTGTGTGGTCATTCAGGACAATTGGACAGAGTCACCAGGTGTCCGTGCATGTAGCTTGGGATCTTTTGGTTAGAGCATACGCATCTGTCTGAAATCCAAAGGTTCCATGTTTGAACTTGGTATTGACATAGTCATTGGCATTGTACTTCCAGAAATATGTCATTGGCATTGTACTTCCAGAAATATGTATCGGGGTATTTGAGGCACTCGGTTATCTATACATAATATATAAAAACACTCTCAGGTTATATAACACAGGTGGTGATGGAGCTGCAACTGCATTGTTTTCGTTGTTTCCATCTATTAATTAACCATATTTTGTACAAAGTACACATAAAAATAATTTAGAGAATGAAACAAAAAGTATGCATATTGATTTCTTTCTGTGTGAATTCAGAATATGTAAAGCACTGCAACAGCATCAGCAAGCCCCATCACTGACAAACAAAGTTAGTCGATATTTAAATTTATGTTAAATCTGTCTGGCGTACCTGGTTACATAGATGGCTGTGTACCTGTGATCTATTAATGATTGATAGTGGGACACACCTAGCCGTTAACAGGTGATCAGATGTGCAGCAAACCAATGTACTTTGTTTTAAGTTAAATTTTAAAATGATATTTAGGGACACAAATACTGGAGGATTAAACACCCTTGCACAGCTTTCCAATATTTTACGAATGTTGATCAACATTATTTCATCCTGTAAATCAGAATTCCATTATTATTTTGTTGCTTACAAATTTAGTAAATGGAAAAAAATTGCAATGTTCTAAGCTAGCTATTCTGTGAAAACACATTCAGATGTATAAGCTTCCTCAGACAAAGCTCAACACTGGTTGCCTTTATTCAGGGAGGTCTGAGACGTTTTATTTCCCCAAGTGAGCAATAAATGTTATCAGAATTGCAAGCTGCCATCAAGCAATGTGGTAAAAAGATTTTCCGATTGTATATATATATTAAAAACAAACCTACTCAAAAATGCAGATGCTTCCACAGTTAAAAGACAAAATCGTGAAATTGCTCAGTTTTGAAACTGCTTTATTAGCGATGAATAGTTGTATAAATTTACATATTTCAGTCTATGTAATGATTGATATGCTCAAGGTGATTGATGTGCTTGTCTGACTGGAAGTTCAATGTCGTCTGTCATAAAGATGTTTGTCGACACGATAAATATCATTCTGTTGTTCAAAACAAGATAAAGGTTTATTTGAAAAGTTAGATTAGTTTGACCACTGAGTGACCAGCCTTGATACGACACCACGACCTAGACTCACCTTGACCACCAGTAAGTGTGTGGTCAGTGGACATTTCTATGTTGGAAAGGATATCAAGGACGAGTTCAAAAAGTTATCAAACTTGTATGTTCTTAGCTAATAGATAGATCATGATGTTGGTGTTTGGCCCGTAGCAGTCAACAAGTCATTGTGTGTATTAGATCAATCTGACCACTGAGTGACCAGGGTTGATATGAGGTCAGGGCCACCCCTTGACCACATGTACATGTTTGTGGAATGTGTTTGAATGGAGATTGGACTCAGGGTCACTATAGATTTTGAGACACTGTATCTGGCAGATTGCGCTGACAGTCTGAATTAAACCTTGTATTTCAGATACTCATAGGAACAGATGAAAGCTTAAAAGTAAATTAAACTTCAATTCTCAGTTGTACTTCAGGCATAAAGTCTGTTTCACTACCTCGGTTTTAAGGACAATGAAATGTCTGGAAATTTACTGCAGTACACCTTAAGTGCTACTGGAAAAATCACCCTAATGAGGGAGAATTTATCATTACAGCGAACATTAGTAAACATTTTAATATGCTTAGTAATAATGTTAATTGAGAATATGCATTATTCTGGCGAGAGCCAAAAGTTTGACTGGGCAAAACTTACTCGGTATACTGTTGTTGAAATTGATCAAATAATGTCAAGAATCCAGATAGTTAGCCATGAAATAAAATATCAAGTGATTTATTATTGGGTAACTTCTTTGAAGTATTGCAGTATGATTTTACTATGTCAATATTGTGATATATGGCTACAGTGCTACTGACTTGACAAACACTCGACCTGTCATGAAGGTGTAAACTGTAAAGATTCTGTGCAGAAATTATATTAGTGTAAACTGCGATATTCACAATCACGTTGATCATCTTTTTTTGTGCCCTTATATTTTCTTTGTAAAGGGAATTGCACAATACAGATATCTACAGATCATGAATAGCTAGCAGTTTTATGTAATTTATTCAAAATCATGCAGATTTCTTTTAAAATATTTGTTCCTCTTTTGTGCCTCTCTTTTTCAAGCACATTGTGTGGTTCTGGCCCTTCATACATGAACACTGGTACTGGATGGCCAGGGAGTTGGCAGGCAGCTCCTCCTCAGTAAATACATGTAGCCAGTACACAACTGTTGATGTAATGAGAAATTTCCTGTTGTTGTCCTCCTCCCCCTCCCCAACATGTGTGGCGCTGCACAGCGCCTTCTCTAACAACATCTGTGACCTTGACACCAAACCATGGGCGTGCCCACATAATGTATACATTACATTCACACATAGACGACCATGAGAGAATTTATGGGGGGGAAAACACTTCTTTTCAATTGTTTCAATTACATCTAGGTAAATTTTATTCAAATATAAATTATTATTTTATTTTTTTCGCTTAACATATTTTGAAATATGAATATTTTTATAGTTTTTAAAGTTTCAAGATTTCTTAAATCTGATATTTCTTCACAGAAAAGCCGAGTGTTTATGTAACAAAATGTAAGTGATACTGAACTTGCTGCACCTAGACAGGTAAAGATGGAGCAGATCAATAGGTGTTGGACTGGACAAGCTACCCAGTCTGGCTCTAGTCCTTTGGGTTTATAATTTGGTAGAGTATGTGGTAAATAAACATGTAAATGATGTTGCCATTTCATTTTCAATCAGGGAGGTCACAATTTTATCCCATAGACTATTTTTCTGAAGTAACATTCATGAAACTGCAGGGTTCAACAGCACAAAAGTTGGCACAATATCAAATTTTAAATTATAAATGGTGCATGAACTGTTGCTCCTTGTAAATATATATTAAGTTTAAAAGCCAGAAGGTTTTCTTTCAAAATCTCCATGTCAATTGAATTAGATCAATAACCTGTGATGATTTCCTGTAAGGACTTTTATTCCAGGCCATGGTCAATTTTAATACTCTGGTACAATATAATTTCTTGGTCGCATTGGGGTTCAAAGGCCTCTCAAGTGTAACACATAATACTGATCCTGTCGTATTTAATTACTGTATAATATATTCCAAGCACAGTTATGTCAGCATTCAAACTACAATACAGGTCGTATCAATGCCAGAATGAGCTTATTAAACCTTACACACCCTAAACTAGCTGTTCCAACCCTAGATCTTGATCACTCTTCTATATATGGTAGAAAATTGAAACTGCTTGAAAATCTGTATTATTAAGGTCGGATCTAAAGTTATTACATTTTGCAGGTGATATTTTAACCATACTTTTAATGAATGTTTGCATACTACAGTAACTGTTGTACAGACATGGAAAGTCAGTTTGGACATATCACATTGACTTACAGATTTACCAGTAATAAAAGTTAAGAGCTGCAATTATTTTGACTGCAAAAGTTTTAGAGAAGCAATTTGTATTTGGCACAAATTTGTTATAAAGATTGTAAAATAGGTTCATGTCCTGGAAGCGTGCATTAATGTTTGACTGGTTGTGGCGGTTTGAAGGACAAGTGAAGGTAAAGGAGACGGGTTTGGAGGACAGAAGGGAACGGGTGATAACAGACCAAATACAATGTTAGGGTTGTGTTCACTTCACAAGTCTCCCACATGCCAAGCAATGCTACCCTAAACATTTTATCAAATGACCTTTAATGTTCAGCTGGTATACACAAATTTACTACGGTCAAAAACTGCATACAGCTAAAAGTCTCCAGTTTTAGATAATAAAAAGTGTTTACAGGATTTGGTTCAGCACTTTCATAAAATTCTTAGGAAAGAGTGTTATTGTGCATTTTAGATAGATATAACAGAATTGTTCTTGGCCTGCTACTGAAAACTATCGAGTTAATATTCTACCATGTCTAGAAGGCATCCTCCGATCAATCTTCTGTATACTCCTGGGCTGTTTCAAGTAAATAGATCTATTACTTAACTAGCTATTAGATCTGTGTGTCCTGGGTGATATACACTAGATAAGGCTGCACTTGTTGTTTCTGTAAGGTCAAACTAAGGTCCTCCTTAGGTTCACTCCAGTTTATATAGACCCTGGTTTTAAACCCAATAACCATTGTATATTTCCAAGGTCTTTTGACACAAATATATTTACTCAATAAATACCTTTTTGTGTTGGACATGAAAACTTATTGCCTTTCATGTCCAACAAATAAAAGGTATTGTCAATGGACATCGCACACATAAGTACTTAAATCTAAAGACAATATTGTTTTTACGGGAAAGAAATGACATGCAACAATTGAAGCCAATTTATACAGTATGTATATCGTCTCTCTAAAAATTGCTTTTCAAGATTTAAATGTCTGGGGACAGATTTTATTGACCACACTGACCATTGAGATACTGGTCACTAATGACCAGTCGAAATGCCTCTGATTGACCACCACTGCAGCAGATGTTGATTGGTTCAGATTAGTTCCACTTTCCATAACCATTATTGGCAGCAGTTAGCATTGATTAACTGTTGTCCGTCGCAGTATATTTCCACCAGAGGTAAAGGAACGTGTTGGAATATTTGAGAATAAATGGAAAATTATTTCGACAGAACCTGCAGACCTGACATCAGACCGCAACAATTAATTGCTCCTGGTTTCCGCTGAAATAGATGAGAGTTTGGTTTTCATGCATGAATAAAACTGAAGTTATTAACCTTTCTTTGTCGCGCTAGAAGCAAAATTTTCCACACATTCAGTCATTAATTTCCTCGGGAAACTGAATATATCATCTTGGTGTTTTTTTAGAGCAGAGTTGGACATGTGTTGCACGTGAATCATGTATGCTGCACCTTAAAGACATACGTAGAGACGATTGTTTCCCTTAATAGCTGACAGAAAGTAATGTTATGTGGCTGGTCATGTTTATATATTCCAGGTACTAAATCATCTTATATGGCAGTAACGATTAAAATATAATACGCATTTAGCAGACTGCACTGTTTTCTGACTCTTAAAAGCACCTAACTTCTAAAAATATGCACATTCAGCAGCGGGAAGGGTTGCCTTATGCTAAAGGTAAACGGAGCTATACATATTGTACTAGATGTTTGATGAATTTAATGTCTTTATTATACAGGGAAGACAAAGTTAGGATGATATGCATTTAAGTTATTATAAGTTTATGCATTTTGATGAACTCGGTGTCAGATAAGGATGTTGATATAAAGTCTGTGGTGTATATAAATAATCAGTTATGATAGATAGAGCATACACACAAAGTTCAACATGTTGATGTGTCCCAGATAAAGTACATAGACACACCATAATAAGTGACTTGTACATGTTTTCAAGGTCATTATACACTAGATTGTGCCAAGGTCAAGGACACACCAAGTTCAAGGCAGATTGTCTTCTCTTGGTGTTGACAAAGTTTGGCCTGAACCCAGAAGGTCAGTCACTTCAAAAACAGGAATGTACTGTTGATCCTAGACCCATTGCTGAGGTAGCTGACCTGTACAGGACTCTCAGTGTAAACTTAGTGTACATGTCCAAGGCCATCTATAAGCATTAATGGGACTGGTATTGATAGGTTTAGTAGGACACTCGCACAAAAGGGAGGGGGGAGGCTATGGGGGAGGGGGGATATTTACAGTGCATGAACCCTCGTTAGCTGTCTCTTTATTGACAAGGCTCTATTGCTTTCTGTTGTTTTACAGCTCTGTCAGTAATTATTGGTTTTAGTGAGATTTGATTTGATAGGCCTCTGCCTGGTGTTGATCAGATGGAGAAACCTCTGTCCCACTGCCATTAATCCTAATACAGATAGAGCACCAGTTGATTCTTTATAATAAACTCCTTATCATTATCAGCAACAGCAGCTTCCCACCCCACCCAACCCGTTCATCAGAAAGCAAGTAATTAATTGTTGATTTGAAATCTATTATGGTTATACATGTAGGTTTTTTTTCCATGGATGGAGGGATAATTAAGGGACATACACAGAGAAAGGTTAGGGAAGGCATTTGTCAGCTACCATATGTCTTAGCTATCCTTATCAATGGAGAAGGCTGTTGATGACCTTGTACTGTTAAACACATGATGTTATGTAAACAAACCTGTTACATCTCATTCAATAGGAGCTGGATGGGTTACTGACCCCCTGATTACCATTGACCCCTACTTACGGTCAAACACCCTATAGTGGTGTATTACAATAGAGAGGAGGAGGGATCCAGACTAGGGGTCGCTCACCTCTCCAGCCAGGCAGGCCAATTGACCTTGGCCTTGGATTATATTGTTTACACCCAATGATATAAACCCATGCTCCAATGGCCATAGATAGTAACATCGTGCCTGTTACATAGGCAGGTCAGGGTTACACTTATTGACTCTACTGTACTGACTTGTTCACCTTCTGGTAACTTATGTATACTGTTTACACCATAACACATGACACAGCACCCCCCTCCCTCACCCCTCCTCAAATCCTATACAACCAATAGCTAGCTTAAAGTTTGTATTGATATTCAAAATCCAATCAGCTGATACCCACATGCTTAAATATAACAGCTGATCTGTTCAGTAAACACATTCAGGCATTCTTATGTTACATGTTTTAATACTTGTGTATAAGAACTCCACAAAAAAAGCCTTCACGTGATCAAGTCATGGTTTACCATCCAAGGTAACACGTTATATGTTAACCAGTTATTAATCTCCTTAATTGGGTTCAAAGATAAAGCACTGTGCTTGTGACTTTGTCTATAGAACAAAAAATAATAAGTGATGCATAGAAAAATGAAATATTTTTTTTGTATAAGATCAGTTAATTTTAGACATAAAATAACAAAATTGTAGAGTTTTGGATGCAGAACCTTTTTTTTTAATTATTGAGTATTTATTGTCTTGAAAACTTTATTTAAACATTAGGTGGTCTAAGGTTTTTTAAGTGCGTGAACTTGTAAACATGAAGTCCCTATAGCTGCTTCCTACAAAGCACACCATTAAATCAGCCCACAATGGAGAGAAGAGTAATAAATGTATAATTTCATGGCAGTTTTATGTTGTGTTTTGTTCATTGGAAACAATTACAGCATCCTATTGAATCAATTAAGGATGATAATTGCTTTGTAAATGGTAAGGAAAATTAACAAGAGGAAAACATTTTCTGTTATAATGGCCTTTCTATGTATTTGTGTATTGCAGAAATACCTTGAAATGTGGGATTATTTTTATGAGGGGAAACAATATTATCTGTATAGACAGTAATGACTACCTACCTGTACACAGTGCAGGGTGATTTTGAGATGTATTAAACCTGCTATAGAATTCTCCTAAGCAGCACCCGAATGCTTTGGGCCAATTTTAAATGGAAATGTATAACAATTGTGATAGGTTAGCTAGGTAAAGGTGATGGGACCAAAAAGATTGGGGCTTTCAAGTGCAAAGTGTTTTAAGTACACAACCTTGCTATTCCTAGTAGATGCATGCTCTGTAATAGTTATTGAATTATTTCAATCACATAGGTAATGACTTGCCAATTTTGTATTCTAAATCTATTATAAAGAGATAATTGATCAAATTGATGAATTTATTTTAAAATATGAAATTAGGGAATATTAGCTTTTTTGTGCATCCATTATCATTCAACAAGATCCAATATGTTCAATGAAGAAGATGTGCAAGTTGAAACATTTCAGAACATGACTTTTGATAGTGTATTTGTTTAGCATTAAGACCAATCTAAAAAAAAATAAAAAAATTGTTAGCTATTTGTTGCATACTCAATTAACTTGCTTCATCTTTGCGCCACATTTGCCACTTTCACAGCGACAGATCTAGCCTAGAACATGGCCGGTTGGCAGGAAATATGGTCACCTCACATGACCTCCAGTTTCACTGCAGATTATTACGTTTCTTTCCCATTTAGGTGACAAGTGAAGTGCCTAAGGCTTGAGCTACCTTACCATATACAGTAGGGTGATGGACAAGCTGTCGTCTCTTTTACTCACACCTGTCACAAATGTCCACCTGCTCACCAAAATTATTACTTTTATCTTTTTCAGTGGGTCAAGTACGGTCGCCATTGACAACAAGATAGAACAAGCTATGGTAAGTACATCTTGGCACAATCTTCTGGCCTCGCAAATCTTTGCCCCATTTTATTTTGAGTTAACTCCCTTGTCAACCAATTTTCCTCTGAAGGTGTTTTAAACACTACAGCTCTTGAGTAGCTTGTTCAAGTTTTAGTCATCTGCCTTTTGAGTCTGCTTTCTTTTTACTTGGAAACTGGGTTTGAGAATGTTAAACTATTTGAATGACCTATTTTATATTGAGTTATCTCCCTTCTCAATAAATTTTCTTTCAATCCGCCGGACAAAACATTATAACACTTCAGTGTTGTGAAAGTATACTTAAACACTTTATGATGTAAATCTCTATAATATAAGTAGATGAATAACTTACACCTGGAATAGCATGCCTTGAAAAGTTATTGAAGCATTTAGACCTGGTTCATTATAACGATTTTGTTAACTCCGTGTTAACTGTTCGGTATGCATGGTGTAACAGTTGATATGTAGATTGTCAATATATTCATCACAATGTGTCATCCTTGGCTCAGTGCGTACGCATACAGACTTATTTAGGTCACGGAATGTAGGTTGTAGAATACCAGATCCACCAATCAGATCCAGCGTGATTCAGGTAAAAAAAAATCAAAAAGCTGACGGTTATCAGCAATGATTTCAATGACTTCTGTAATTTTGTAGGATCAATATGTTGGTAAGCAGATATAAGTTGGAATATGCAAAATCCATACATATAAGTAGATTATGTTGCTATTGTGCTCTGTTTATTGCATACACTTGAATCAAAAAGTGTCCCAATTTGAGCAAAAAAACATATCTCACAAACGTTTTACTGAAAAAATTGATTACCTTTCATGTTTTATTTTATGCTTATTTTGTTTTTCAAAAAAAATATGTTGCTACAAAGTTTCCTGTTACAGAAATTCATTTTATAATAGGACAGTAAAATTAGCAAAGTACTGAAATACTATAAAATCTGCCATTTGTGTGTGCAACGGAAAGTTTGTTTTAGTATCTTAAACAAAAAGGTCAATTCATGATGCAACTCCATGAAAAGAATAAAGAGTATGCATGCAGATACTTGGTGATAGGGCTCTAAAGGATTTCTGGCTTTGTTCCCTAGATCCCAAGCATGTCTTAAAACTAGGTATATCAGCAATGCCATCTAATCCTGTTGAAAGCTGGATTACCTATATAATGATGCAGTAGTAATTACTGAGAATTATGGCCACTAAAAGTTGCAACCTTGAGCCCCAGACTTGCATCATGTTGTTTTGATATGTGTATATTATCAAACACTAGCTGAGAAGTGGGACCACATGTGCCTGTTTTGATGTTTTCTCTACAATATGGGGGGCGTCTTAACTAGTGGGTTAGGATGTTTATTGGGGGATGAGAATCGTGGACAAGTAAAGCCTGTGAACAAGTCGTTGTCAGCCTGAGTCGTTGTCGCTGACAACGTCAGACATATCAATATGAAACCTATTAGACAATTTTACCATTTTATCTTCCTACATATGGGGCCAATTTTTTAGACGTTTGTCCTAAGAAAAGTTCACCTTCATTATGAGGTCTATTATTTAAATGACATTCAGTGGTTGCATTATTTGTTTACAAAACAAATGTTTGGAGTAAAATCAATGAAACACTGTTGAAGCCTTGTGCAAATTCCTCAGAAATCTTAATTTCAAAGCCGCGTATACAATCATTGGCAAACAAAGTTATAATACGAAAGTAAAATTCACAAGACATCAAGTGTTATCAAAGGCTTGTGTTCGGCTAAAACAGGGGGACAATTTAGACCAATACATATTCAATTCAAATATATAAAAAGTCAACCATATTTCACAAGATATCAACAAGTTTAACAGAATGTACTTCCAATAAGAAATACTGAAAATGCTCTGTTCTGCAGGGAAAAGCTTTTGCTAAAAGTTACCATACTCAGTAAGTATGACAGTGCTGTCAAGCTGGTGAGACAAATAGGACTAATACATTGTGATGAGCTATCAGGGATGATTTAGGCTGACAGCGGGCACCTTGCGCTCTGTCAGGTAGCGATGTACTGCCACAGGTAGTTGATAAGGCAACCACATTCTGTAGCGAGAACCATATGTTTTTGTGTAACATGTGCGCTGTGTGTCTTGTTAGAGAACCTGATCAAGGGTATGTTTGACACAGAAACAGTAAAAACAGCATCACTCATGATGCTAATGGAATAAATATTGTGCACAAGAACTATGGTCAAATTGAACCACATAAGGAGTCGAATACCTCCAAATTCAAGTTAATATTTGAAAGAAATTTTCTTCAAACAAGATTAGAAAAGTTCAGTCCCCATAATTTTATTGTTTTCCTAATTTCCTAGTTA
The DNA here is from genome assembly GCF_002113885.1 of Mizuhopecten yessoensis. NCBI lineage: Eukaryota > Metazoa > Mollusca > Bivalvia > Pectinida > Pectinidae > Mizuhopecten > Mizuhopecten yessoensis. Next base: position 908,601 of record NW_018407082.1, read on the forward strand.
ATACAATAACTCAAAGCCTGCACCTTGCATCAAAACTATTCTAAGCTTTAGCAGTGTTTGAAATACAATCAAAAGAGATTCAGACTGTAAAATATCAAAGGGGCGTATATAACAGAAGATGTAATTCCTTGGAGCATCTTGTGGTTTAAAGCTATACATACAATTCAGAAAATACTTGGAGCCATGAATTCCCATTTAGATATCGTTTGTAATCGTAACCCCCAAACATTAAAGTATTTGTTTTCATTACGCTTATCACTTGTGGTTTTGGCAGTGACAACGTAGACTGAGGAAACATCAAGAAAAAACATTGTGGTCTACTTATTAATATACATATGCCCTCTAAAGTATTATCAGTTTAAAACCCACATTTTGTCAATGTTAGAAAAGCTAGGGGGGTGGGGGGGAGATAAAGTCTTGTTTATTTATATAACACAGCTACAAGTTTTTGAGGCCATTAAAACTGCTATCTGTATGTAGCTCATATGTTAAACAAGTTATCTGCGAGTCTATTTTTACAGGGCAAAAGCCACATTACATGTTTCAAATTTGATAACGGTGTAAAAAGTACAGGTATTAGTACAAGTGATATGGATTTTTTTGGTTATAGCTTACTTTTATTTGCAATTGACTATCTGTCAAAAACATTCTTCTACATGTATATGAAGTACACATGCGTCAAACCACAGTGGTTAAGGCGTCTGACATTCTGCTACCACTAGCCTGCCACCACTGGGTCGCGGGTTCGAGACCTACGTGGGGCAGTCACCAGGTACTCCGCCACCAAAATCTGGCACGTCCATAAATGACCATAGCTGTTAATAGGATATAAAATACAAACCAAACCACAGGCCACAATAAACAAATTTGCATAGAACAATTATTTGAATGAAAGATAGAAAATATGTTAAAATAAAACACATCTACTTAATTTCTAATGTTCTGCTGTTTATAACAAATGCTGTTAAGTTGGGTATTTTGTATAAATTATAAATTGTTTCGCAATTTTATATCGTCAAAATCATTAGAACCATAAAAGAATTTCCTTATACAATCATTAACAGAATAATTCAAGTGGGGGGGGGGGGTAACAAAAATCGTGTTTTGTGTTATTTATGTACCCATCTCCAGGGATGATCTGATAACATTATGTAATTTTGATAACACATGTCTGGTGCATCTCTGTATACAACTACAGGTCCCAAACCACTGAGCTAGCTAATCTACTGGCCTGTACTCATTAGCTCTAGAAACAAAATGGACGAAGATTATATCTGTTACTCCGGAGACTACATACTGCGGCTATTTATAGACAGACACAGTGCTCGGTCTGACAAAAATCGGTTGTTGTGATAATTTGCCCGATGATACGTAAAGAAAAAACCTTTTAATCACTGATAATATCAACTCATCCTGTATCGTTGAAGAAAATATCTAGGCCCCAGTTTTACAGTCGACTGATGAAACAAGGCTGCATGTGATGTTGTGGAATCTTATGTGCCATCACAGATCATCATTTTCGATCTCGCAAAAAAAATACACGAAACCACAGAACAGTTTCTTTGGTTACAACCAGGCAAGGGAAAACCTTTTCCTTTTAGAAAAGACGAGCATTTCATCCTCTATTTGAAATGCATCATTTCCAATTTATTGCCTGAAAAAAGTAAAAGTTGTGGCAGAGATTAACAACAAAAAGTTATCTCTGAGGGAGAGTTACTGACAGACAACATGAAAGGTTAGAAATAAAGTTTTTGTTGAAATAGATTTTGCCACAGTTTCAATAAGTAAATGTATACACACACAGTAGAATCATCAGGATCGCCACCTTTGATCCCAGCATAAAGTGTTCGCTGGATTGTGAAACACATGAATGTCTGATACAAACAGTTTAGTGGAGAAAAACTTGTTTCCCTAAAATCAACTGGCTTGATAAATTAGCTTAATATAGTGCACACTGGTTTTCATTGTAATTTATTTTTAATCCCTAGCTGTTTCATCAGTTTTAAGCCATTCTATTATAAGCATTGTAATATGGACTCCAGCTATGGCCAGGGGAAGTGGAAAGCTAAGTGATCTGACATCTGTAAACAAGAGACAAGTGGACGATTGGGTTTACCAATGACAGGCTAATTCACAGTCCGATCAACCCAAATTAGGATTGCCATTAAAATATTTGGCAGAAGATCATCTAGAGCTCAAGTCAATAAAGAACACAGATGGGTTGTGTTGGAAAAGCGACGGGAAAACATTGGAAATAAATTGGGGGAGTTTACCCAGGAGAGATTCATTATAGGGTATTGTTTACTGTGTTAATCGGACCAAAGTAATGTTTATATAGTTCACGGTACGGAGAGAGGGTTCATCCGATCAGTTATTGATGGCGATGGAGGCTGTGAGATGAAAGCCCTTGATGACATCAAAAGTTATGACAATAGTGTTTGTTCTTTATTGATGATGGATGTTGATTAAAACTTCACAACGGGACTAAAAAAATGTTTGTTTCAAAACAAAACAGATTTAAAATGGGAAACTATTATTGGAAAAGCATGGAATTGGTTTAGTTTTAAATAGACATACATTGTTTTGTTACATGGACTCTATGGAGAAATTGTATGATGTTTCACTGACAATCAATGCCTGATGACGATATCAGGATATTGGTGTGTTGTGTAGTCTGTTTCCAGTTATCTTGTTACAATATTGATAGGTCCCATAGTAATTGTTTTTGTACCGAACTAGGCCAGTGTGTTTATGGTAGACATATATGTTCAGTTGCCTATAGACCAATTTGTTTTGGAACCCATTTGTATCTGAGTTGCATACATTTTTTATTGTATGGCCCTTGTTTACTATCACTAGTTCAGTCTTAGCTGGGGAAAATATTTATACTTTTACCTGATGCGGTATACTCAGACAAATTTACCTGTGTGCTAGAATTGGATAGAAATCTCCTATGGCCTGCTTATTATACTCTCCAAATTTCCATCAACACCGTAAACACCCAGTCTCCCTACCACCAAATGAATATTGAACTCTCATAGTCTTTCAGACTGTCTCCAAACCTCAAATCTCTAAGTCTGTTCTCCCTGGAACAGCCAATGTTGCAGCTACTCTATCTGAAAACATCAAATTTTACAGCTTTTCTATCTAGCAACTTTCAACACAAGTTTCCTCAATCTAATCTTCAAGTCTGTCAATATATCCCAACTCTGAACACCAACACCTCCAACCTATTTACCCCCATCCACCAATTTCTATTTCTCAACCCCTCAAACCCCAAACTTCTTGTCTCCAAATCCCAAAACCCTCAACCTGGACATTTTACCTACTATATTTACCATACAAAACCCTCAACCTGGACACTTTACCCTCTATATTTACCATACAAAACCCTCAACCTGGAAACTTTACCCCCTATATTTACCGTACAAAACCCTCAACCTGGACCCTTAACCCCCTATGTTTACTGTACAAAACCCTCAACCTGGACACTTTACCCCCTATATTTACCTTACAAAACCCTCAACCTGGACACTTTACTCCCTATATTTACCGTACAAAACCCTCAACCTGGACACTTTACTCCCTATATTTACCGTACAAAACCCTCAACCTGGACACTTTACCCCCTATATTTACCGTACAAAACCCTCAACCTGGACACTTTACCCCCTATATTTACCGTACAAAACCCTCAACCTGGACACTTTAACCCCTATGTTTACCGTACAAAACCCTCAACCTGGACACTTTACCCCCTATATTTACCGTACAAAACTGCAGCTTGTTTACACAGCACAAAGATTTGGTTGGCTTAGTTAAACAGTTTACTTACAGAATATTCTGGAAACTTACTTTTGAATTCAATTTTATAGCCTCTGTTTACAGAATGTTTCATGTTTTAGTCATACTACAGAGTGCCAATATTTGCTCCCTACCTGGGTCGTTTCATGAGTGCTTATGTAATCCTTAGAGTGTTTCCTTTTCGTGCTGGTATTTGAGACATTTTATCAGAGAATGATGTGACGCAAATAGGTGTGAATAGAGTGAAAATGTCACGATAAAATTTACTGAAATTTAAACAGGAAGGAAAGATTTGTCATGTATGGCAAATATTTGAATTGGGTGTTTTAGATATGTTTATTTCATTGATTACGTGTCACACATTTACAACACACCCTGTTCCTTGTACTAAGTATTATTACAAGTACTGCACTTAGTTTTACAGACCCACATATTCTCATCTGTTTCTCCTCATTCCTTTCCTCATCCGTTCTCCCCCATTATGTTACAAATTTAAATGTCTGCAACATATTTAACTAGTGTCTGTGACCTACTAACACCACTGTCATGCCTGGCTGATTTCTGCTACACCTGGCTACATTAGAGGAGAAAAGGGTGTGTGGGGTCGACATGACTTGGTATGTCTGTCATTTTGAGGCAATTGAAGTGTTGGGATTAAGCCAATTGGCGCCCTATCACTTCCTGACTATGTAGTACCGGCAGGGCTCCAAGTCATCAACCCAGCCCGCATAATTGGTGAGGTTGTCGGATAAAACCTAAAACTATTAATTCTACTTACCTATTTGACAAATTGGCTAGACAGGTGTCGAGGTATGTAAGTTAATTACAAGGATTTAGGTTTTTTGGGGGAAAAAGAGAGTATCTTTTGAAGGTCACCATAGCTTTGATGTTGTTTATTGTGTAGGTCATTGGCAAACTCTGGTCCTATTGATCGGTTTAATATTGGAATATTATCAACCTTGGGCTCAACAGACACTTTATTGCAGAGGTCAGTATTTCCAAATGCACTGTCAGAGGACCAGTTTCGGAGTGACCTTCTAGTTTAATGCAGAAAGTGTGGAGTCCTGGCTAATGAAGCACTTATTGATCACCTTAGTTTTATCTCACCTGAGATAGACGGAGGGTTCTGGGGAATTTGTTTCCTGATTGCATGCAGGACTCTACAGAAACAAGCCTTTGATGTTATGCAAGGTATATCTCGCCTGAGGAAGCTGGCACAGGTAAACAACACACAACCTGCAAGATGATTGGAACTGAATTATTGATAGAACAAGTTGACACAGTTGGGAGTGGCTCTCGTTTTCTGTTGACTCTGCTAGAAGAGGTGTCTGTAGCTATAGTCCAAGCAGGCTGGATTCTTGATTGGATGTTGCTGATAGATCGATGTCGGTGGTCCTGAGATTAGGGTGTGGGGCATTGGTCTAGGTAATTGACTTTCTTGCTCAACTTCAAGTCTCTGTGATAGAAGTTATTTCAGAAATGGAAAAAATGTATATGCCATTTATGTTCAATAATAGGTCCATATGCATGACATCGTTATCGTATATTATTTGTAGTAGAATCATTCAGGTAACAAGTTTTGTATAAAAAAAAAAAAAAATAGAAATAGTTATATATATGTCTGTAGTTTGGTTCATTGTTACTGGTGATATTGATGGTTTGGACTATGTGTAGAACCTAGATCTCAGGATTATGTGCAGAAGACTCCTGGGACCTCGCTCCAAAAGCTGGATCGATCTCGGCAATAAAAACATGGCAATGGCATCGTTTCTACAGATAGTACGACAGCATGTGTATCAGTTTCCTTGGCGACGGCACACTGAACGTCAAAACAGCTCAAAACATTTCATATTTTGCCGTGCTGTAATTGTGTGTTACGTAACACCGGTGGTTATTTGTTGGTATTTGTTCTTCATTGTGTCACAATGTCTCTGGTGATGTCTGATAGTGTACAGGGTATTCCAATGTCTCGGGTGATGTCTGATAGTGTACAGGGTATTCAAATGTCTCTGGTGATGTCTGATAGTGTACAGGGGATTCCAATGTCTGCGCAGCTCATCTTCAGGTTTCAAACCTTGTTTCATATCTGAATGTAATTACCACTGCCTACAAAAAAACTCCCCATAACATCATATCAGGAAGCAGAGAAAAGTGTTGAATAATATAATAAATATTTGAAATTCAAGTTATCCTTTGTATAGAAACCCATAAAGCGGATCATGTCCCATTTGATTTGATTGAAGCAAAAAGAACAAAATTGACAATGTAGATTGGTTTCATTTATCTGCATCAGTTATTGTGATGTCTGATAGTGTACAGGGTATTCCACTGTCTCTGGTGATGTCTGATAGTGTACAGGGTATTCCAATGTTTCTGGTGATGTCTGATAGTGTACAGGGTATGCCAATGTCTCTGGTGATGTCTGATAGTGTTCAGGGTATTCCAATGTCTCTGGTAATGTCTGATAGTGTACAGGGTATTCCAATGTTTCTGGTGATGTCTGATAGTGTACAGGGTATGCCAATGTCTCTGGTGATGTCTGATAGTGTTCAGGGTATTCCAATGTCTCTGGTAATGTCTGATAGTGTACAGGGTATTCCAATGTCTCTGGAGATGTCTGATAGTGTACAGGGCATTCCAATGTCTGTGGTGATGTCTGATAGGGTACAGGGTATTCCAATGTCTATGGTGATGTCTGATAGTGTACAGGGTATTCAAATGTCTGTGCAGCTCATCTTCAGGTTTCAAACCTTGTTTCATATCTGAATGTAATTACCACTGCCTACAAAAAAACTCCCCATAACATCATATCAGGAAGCAGAGAAAAGTGTTGAATAATATAATAAATATTTGAAATTCAAGTTATCCTTTGTATAGAAACCCATAAAGCGGATCATGTCCCATTTGATTTGATTGAAGCAAAAAGAACAAAATTGACAATGTAGATTGGTTTCATTTATCTGCATCAGTTATTGTGATGTCTGATAGTGTACAGGGTATTCCAAGGTCTCTGGTGATGTCTGATAGTGTACAGGGGATTCCAATGGCTCTGGTGATGTCTGATAGTGTACAGGGTATGCCAATGTCTCTGGTGATGTCTGATAGTGTACAGGGAATTCCAATGTCTCTGGTGATGTCTGATAGTGTTCAGGGTATTCCAATGTCTCTGGTAATGTCTGATAGTGTACAGGGTATTCCAATGTTTCTGGTGATGTCTGATAGTGTACAGGGTATGCCAATGTCTCTGGTGATGTCTGATAGTGTACAGGGTATTCCAATGTCTGTGCAGCTCATCTTCAGGTTTCAAACCTTGTTTCATATCTGAATGTAATTACCACTGCCTACAAAAAAACTCCCCATAACATCATATCAGGAAGCAGAGAAAAGTGTTGAATAATATAATAAATATTTGAAATTCAAGTTATCCTTTGTATAGAAACCCATAAAGCGGATCATGTCCCATTTGATTTGATTGAAGCAAAAAGAACAAAATTGACAATGTAGATTGGTTTCATTTATCTGCATCAGTTATTGAAATAATTTTTTTAACAAAAATGTAATTTTTTTTTTGATTTTTTTTGTGGTTTCCATGTAATATAGTCTTGATTTTAGAAAGTATTTTGAAGCAAAAAAACACACAGAATTGCATCTGGTTTACCCAGTATAGTGCTATCCAAAGTGTTGTTCACAAAGCCTTGGGTTGGTGGCGCATCATCAACTTTGGAGGGAGGTGCCGTATTTTGTTTCCTTGGCAAACTCGTACGTGTAGGAGTAGGCTGTGGGGTGTACAACAATGGCAGAACTAGAGCTAGACGTTCCTCTCACTGTTCCAGATTAAAAAGTAAACTGCATCATGTAGCTGTTATATAATTACTCACACCTAAGACTTAACACAGGATGTGTGCTGGCTTGATACAAATATTCAAATGAAGCAATTGTATTGATAATGTGTAGATAAAATACTGGAAGTAGATGAAAGGAAGAATGGAATGAGTTATTGTTGCATGTCTACCAGCTAAAACTGTTGAGTCTAGCAATAGCATTATAATCATCAGATGTTCTCCGAAATAACGTTTCCAAATTATGAGGATGTGGCAATTGATGTTGTTTATAGATCACTTTTTACAGATATTTTCACATTTGATCTTGTGAAACGCATTAATCTGTTTGTAACATCAAAATGTAGCTGTCCACCAAACATGATCAAGTGTAATTTTATCTGCACAAAGTTTGTAAATATTCGAGGAGGGTTTCGGAAAACACACTCAATACATGGAGCAAGATACAACCATACACGTAACACAGGGGTGTACGATTTCATATTTTAGAGTACTGGTTTGCCTATAGACAGTTTTTGAATAATTCTACATACAGCCGATTGTGCCAGTGTATTTTCTTTTTTCTTGATAAATTTAGAAAATGTTCTCTAGTCCTGACCTAAAATCTCCTATACCTGGTTAACAGGCTAGTAAAATTGTACACCCCTTAAGAGTCCTGGTAATTATTGCACATTGTTATGTTATAGAGGGGGGGGGGGGCAAGCATTATTACATCATATTCATTCACATTAATCCATCCGATGTTTCTAGCGAAAATTGGCACAAAAGAGATGAAAAAAAAAATCTTCCGTCAGGAATTTTCCATCAGTTGGGAGAGCATATGTGAAATGCTGGTAGAATATGGATGACGGACATTATCAATTGACCAGTAAGATGGGAGTGGCACCTAAGTTCATTGTATCATGTGAGGGGGGCTCAAGGGTTTTGGTATAATATGCAGACACGGCTCACGTTTTCTCAGTATAATGTGTGGATGGGCTAAGGTAAAACAACCTGTGAGTGCAAAATTGATTATTGGAAAACTCGGTGGGCAGGTGATGGTATCTGGGCCTGAAATCCAGGTGGGTACATTACTGCAATGCAGATATAAAGGTGTTAAAACCCCTCCTCCCAGCACGACAGTATCGTGGAAAATATTGAAGTTTCACTATCTCTTTAAAGGTGTGCGCTTGCTTAATGTCAAGATATTCTGGAGAGAGAAATGAAACGAAAACTTGTGGAAAATGAGTGGGTGTATGATTTTGAGTATTTGCCATTTCCTTAAAGAGAATGAACGAAGCAAGCATGGAAAACAAGAAATGATGAATCGTACTATTTTGATACACAGGAGCTACTTGAGGTGTACTTATAGCCTCTGTCTGCTGCAGCATAGTAATTTTCCATACACAAAGATTATATGTATGATTTCCAATAATGCTTGCGTCATCGTTGCTGCTTTACATTGCTCAAGGGCTACTGATGACGAGAGATTAAGAAAATCGATATACATAATGAAGTCTTGGAGGTAATAATCATCTCTTTCATTACCAAGGGTTTATGTGGTGTGTTTGATTAAGAAAGGTTTGAGTTTATGTATGAATTGTAAAGAATACCTCGGGGAACCGGTCTCCATACAACTCGCAATGTATAATTCCCACAATATTTCACATTTATGACAATACACCTTTGGGGCTACAAAGTTCTATTTTAATTAAAACGATATTAATGATGAATGAAGGATATAATTCATGAAGTTGAACATGAAGATCGATACACCAGCAAATCCTTTAGTGGGTGTTCAGTAGAAGATACGCCAGCAAATCATTTAGTGGGTGTTCAGTAGGGGATACACCAGCAAGTCCTTTAGTGGGTGTTCAATAGAAGATACACCAGCAAGTCCTTTAGTGGGTGTTCAATAGAAGATACACCAGCAAGTCCTTTAGTGGGTGTTGAGTAGAAGATACACCAGCAAGTCCTTTAGTGGGTGTTCAGTAGAGGATACACCAGCAAGTCCTTTATTGGGTGTTCAGTAGAAGATACACCAGCAAGTCCTTTAGTGGGCGTTCAGTAGAAGATACACCAGCAAATCCTTTACTGGGTGTTCAGTAGAAGATCCACCAGCAAGTCCTTTAGTGGGTGTTCAGTAGAGGATACACCAGCAAATCCTTTAGTGGGTGTTCAGTAGAGGATACACCAGCAAATCCTTTAGTGGGTGTTCAGTAGAGGATACACCAGCAAATCCTTTAGTGGGTGTTCAGTAGAAGATACGCCAGCAAATCATTTAGTGGGTGTTCAGTAGGGGATACACCAGCAAGTCCTTTAGTGGGTGTTCAATAGAAGATACACCAGCAAGTCCTTTAGTGGGCGTTCAGTAGAAGATACACCAGCAAGTCCTTTAGTGGGTGTTCAATAGAAGATACACCAGCAAGTCCTTTAGTGGGCGTTCAGTAGAAGATACACCAGCAAGTCCTTTAGTGGGTGTTCAATAGAAGATACACCAGCAAGTCCTTTAGTGGGTGTTGAGTAGAAGATACACCAGCAAGTCCTTTAGTGGGTGTTGAGTAGAAGATACACCAGCAAGTCCTTTAGTGGGTGTTGAGTAGAAGATACACCAGCAAGTCCTTTAGTGGGCGTTCAGTAGAAGATACACCAGCAAGTCCTTTAGTGGGCGTTCAGTAGAAGATACACCAGCAAGTCCTTTAGTGGGTGTTGAGTAGAAGATACACCAGCAAGTCCTTTAGTGGGCGTTCAGTAGAAGATACACCAGCAAATCCTTTACTGGGTGTTCAGTAGAAGATCCACCAGCAAGTCCTTTAGTGGGTGTTCAGTATAAGATACACCAGCAAATCCTTTAGTGGGTGTTCAGTAGAAGATACGCCAGCAAAGCCTTTAGTGGGTGTTCAGTAGAAGATACACCAGAAAGTCCTTTAGTGGGTGTTCAGTAGAGGATACACCAGCAAATCCTTTAGTGGGTGTTCAGTAGAGGATACACCAGCAAATCCTTTAGTGGGTGTTCAGTAGAGGATACACCAGCAAATCCTTTAGTGGGTGTTCAGTAGAGGATACACCAGCAAGTCCTTTATTGGGTGTTCAGTAGAAGATACACCAGCAAGTCCTTTAGTGGGTGTTCAGTAGAAGTAACTAGGAACCTTGTTTTCTTGTTATACATTACCCCCCAAAAAACAATCAGCTCAATCCTTACCTTTTTATATATGAAAGGTAAACAAAGTTATTGCTATTTAAAAAAAAAAACACCATCAGTGCACATACATTTTAAGCCAAAAACTGAACAAGATATAATAGACCTAATTAGACCATTCTAAATGTACTTGTTTATGAATGCATCATGCATAATGATGAAAATAATAACAGTCTTGAATGTAGTCCCCGAATCATACAAGACAAAATACTTTTTCTCAGTGCCAAGTTGTTTTGGTGAGTTATTTGAAGGAGTACCTATTTTTGGCCGATTATAGCTCATAAATAGATAGCGGGCAGGCGTCTGTTCTGTTTTATCATGTGCGCCTGGTGTTATCTTGTTTTAGCTGTTACGGTTTGTACTCCTGTTGATAAAGTGTAAGGTAGCCTTTTAACTATTACCACAGTTAAGTGTGTTTTGAAAATGAGTTTGTGAAACCTTCTGAAGCGTGTAATGAAGCAGCAGGTTTCCACGTTAATGTTTCCCTAAACTCTCCATGTGTGAGTGCAACACATCAATCTGGGGCAGGATTAGATTTAGCATAGGAAAATATTGCTTTCCATTATTACTTGACAATTCACAAATTTCTCTTCTGCAAATTCTCTGTATATTCCTGAAATTACCTTCCATGATCACTGTATTACATATACACCTGGGAAAGTACTGTACACCAATAAATTTTACCCTGTAGTTTCCTCACTGTGAAACATTACCAGATCAGGAAATATCTGACTTTACCTTACATTTACAAAGAATTTACTTTGTTTTACCTGTCTGTATGACTACTACATTGGTCTCTGCCAGAATTTACTAACTAATAGATTTAACACTGCCTGGATTTATTCTGTATTTACGCAGAATTTACCCTCTATCAACCGGGCTGTGATACATACAAGGTATAAACTATCTTTTATACACACAACTATTTACCCTGTTTCTACCTCCTGTTGGACATTGTTTTACATGCCCAGCTATTTACCCTGTGTTTACTTTCTGTGTTGTAGGACCTGGTGAAGAGCCACCTGATGTATGCTGTGCGCGAGGAGGTGGAGGTCCTCAAGGAGCAGATCCAGGAACTTGTAGAAAAGAACAACCAACTGGAGCAAGAAAACTCCATACTGCGAGCCTCGGCCAGCACGGAGACTCTCAGCAAACTCCAGGTGCCACGCCAGTCACAACCTCCATCATCTTCATCGTGACTACACCACCCATCACCATGACCACCTTACACTGATCATCCCCCCCGTATCGGTGGTGGGGTGTCAGTCAGAAGCTTGTCCGCTAGTTCGCCAACAGTGGAAATGTTTTCACGCTGCATACTGCACGCACCCAAACGACTAGCATATGTATTCTTATTTACGCTCATTTATAAGAATATGGACATAGCATGGCTTCCATGGTTACAAACTGACAGAGGCCGGAGATCGCCATGGTAATGCAATACCGATCAAACTGGTATCTGGTAGTTCCCATAGTTGCGTCTTGTGATAAACGACGCAGCAGATCGTTGACAGGTCTGTTGGTGAGACACCTTCGTGACAGGAAGTGACACGTCTTTGGCAATATGGAGCATCGATGTACTCGATCGTTTCCCTTCCAACGTGATTGGGGTGAGGACTGGGAAGTTTCAGCTGTGTGGAATGTAAAGTTTTGTTCCTTAATTCCAATTTTCAAGACTTTATTTGATCTATTTTATCAATATTCATCATGAGTTGTCAACAAACAAAATGAGTATCTACTGCAATATCAAGGACAATCATTATTTCCCCCCATATTTCCTAGTGTGTCGTATACGATCATTCTAATCCTTATTTCTGTCAAATGTATCGATATGTAGGTGTATTTTATTATGTATTTAAATTTTGTTTATGTAACTCTGCATCTGACTAAAATACCGGAAAGCACGACATTCTCACTTCATTACACAAGCTGCATTAGAAATATCTACATTTAACCTCATTGTAAGGGTTAAGGTCATATCAGTCATTGACCTTGACCTTTGGGTCAGTCTTCTAGTGCTTGCCAACATATATTAGGTATCGGTCCTATTGATTCTGTCTACTGCTTTTGGTAGTCTTGAACTATAGCACCTGTGTAATAAAAAACATCAAGAAAAATGCTGCTCTTCTTGACAAGTTTCTTGCCTTTGTGTGCATAGTTGTATCGAAAAATGTGCTTAGTTGTGGCAACATTTACATAATGTTTTTTAAGACTGAAACCTACGTCAATGGAGCAAGCGGAACAAATCTGGAGGAAAAGTCCATCCTTGAGTATTTTTTAACTGAACACCATTCCAATCGGTCATGAAAGCACTGTTTCTTCTGTACAGTTCTGTGGTCAGTTAGAAAAGCGATGAATTCCCTACATACAATTGTGATACGTTCTCCATAGATATCTTTCAGTTTCTTTGCATTCATTATGATTTTTATTTGATGTGGCGTTCTGAAAATGTGATTACAAACATGAGTAGTGAAAGTGTGAGTGATTGAATCTGCTTAATCACAAAATGCCTTGTAATGTATTATTATCATCATTATTATAAAATGTAGAAAGGGAAGTGGCCTACAATGAGCTGTCCAAACATTTTGTGTTGCGAGATCGAAGCTGGTGTGATAATCCGCACAGGAAAGATCACAGGTCATTGGACTTTTGGCTTATGCCAGACATTCCACAACATTGTAAAATGAACAATTCACCATCGTATCATCTCCCCAATTTACATCCTCCCCTCTCGAGCTTAACATAACAGTCAGTCTCCAACAATGTCCAGGATTAAACCTCTAAAATATCAATATCAAAGGCAAATTTAAGATTTGGGAAAATATCTATGCATGTTCACTCCCCTCGATTGTAACACATTTCGTTTAGTACCTGAAAGTACATTTAAATTATTTTTATCCAAAGTACATGTATTTGTAAAATTATAAATAAATTTTCATATAATTCAACCACCATTTCAATTCTATAACATATTTTGACCAGTGGTATATAGAGGCGACCCAGTGGTATATAGAGGCGAACAAAAGGCAGATAGTTCAGTTATACATCCTGGCTTTTCATCAAGGTCAATCATTTGTGTTGTAGTATAGTCAACATCAACGGAAATCACTTTTACTGCCTGATGCAGATAGCATGGGAAATATTAATGCATATTAATCTTGACATTCTGAGTACGTAAGTCGACAAGATCTGAAGTTGAATATATAATTCATTATTTTGATATCAATGTTGCATGTTCTGATGACATTTTGAGTCAATAGTCATCAAATTTAAGAGGATATTTTCAGTTTTGTCGACTGCTCAAATGCATGTTTCCATACATTGATGGTACTCTTCCCAATTCAATAATTGACACAAAGTTTTGAAGTTAGTCAAATGTTTTCAATGGACAATTATAATGCTTTACCATGATACATTGATGTGAAATTCATTACTCAGCTTGCCTTCAAACTCACGCCTCATCTGATGACACAAGTGAGAGGAAAAGAATTCTTTTCCTTTTCCTTAATTTTTCTTTTTTAGGCACAAGTGATGATTAAATCCATAGACATGGTTTAACTCATTCACCCCTGAAATCTCATAATGAGCTATTCCAACATTTGAATTGGAAGAGTTCAAATGTGTCTTCAGGGGTGGATGAGTTAACTAAGTAGATGTTTCATATGCATGTACTTGCAATGTTGGGAGAGATCTTTATAAACATAGTGCTATATAAATACATATCACATCACTGATATGGGAAACATGGGTGTTGACTTGCTTTCACAGACAGAATTCAGTCACTTTCGTGACCTGGTAATGATAGATTATGGTGTTAACACTTACAGTCAAGGGGAATAACTCTAAATTTGTGCCATGCCTATTGGGTGTTAATAGAAAGGGCTGTTGTATTTCTCCAACGAGGATTCTAAATATGACGAATATTATAAATATTATATTCAACGAACACACACTCAACTCAATAGTGTTGTTGGTTTGTGTTCCGTACAGTGCACCGAGATTATTATCCTTCTGTGATGATGGAAGTGAAGCTTCCAAATGATTAAGATTTCCCGATTTTATGGGGACCCTAAGAGAGGTTACTGTTTTATTGAGCACAGACACCTTCAAGCTTTGTGAGATTATGTGTAATAGTAAGCCTTGAGGTGCTTGTCGCATAGTAGTGTATAGCAAATAAATAAAAATGAAAATTGAAATAGTACTAATTATGTAAACATATTATTAAAAGAACATTAAATCCCACTGTTTTTCCTATAACGGCCAGTTTGTTTATGTTTAAAGCACTTGTCATATTTTTTAGATTGTATAGGAACTGAAGATTTAGTCGAAGTTATATCGGCGTTATTATGACATTTGTTGTCATTAATTTTAATTCTTGTGCAGAAATTTGATGGTCGTACAAGCAAACACATTGCCAATTCTGCAAATACAGTACAGTATAAGCACTTGCAAATATGAGAAATATTCCCGTGAATTTATTTTAGACAAACAAAAGATTTGATGAGTGTGGCAGGATGCAATTTCATGCTTGTGAGACCAGTTGTTCATGGACAACATTTTTGAAATTTTAAATGCTTAGTTAAGCTTATAGTAACAAGTGTTTATTAACCTTTAAAATCAGATTGGTGATGGAAAGTGGACTTACCATCCAGTCATAATTCTTTTTATGGGAGTCTTTAAACGTTTATTCAGTAGAAGCGTTTCAGCTGAATTTTAAAATTGAGAGTTGATTTTGTTGACAGGTAATTCTCTGGAATATTTTCTGTATATGGGGTAACAGATTTGGTACTTTTATCTGAGACCACATTGGTCTGTAGACTTGGAGCACTCGCCTGTATGATGTATATATATGTATAGTACGCAACAAATCTGATTGTATTTTAATGCCAATGTATTATGAGAGAAGAGTACAATTGTACCTTGGGCGTAATAAATATTTACAACCGCTTTTTAGGTGTTTATTATTTCTTTCAAATGCAGAGAAATCTTACTTAACCTGTATTCATGAAGCCATTCTCATACTCAGACTTAAAGTTTAGTTCTGCTTGTTTAACCCTAGCCCAGCTTCTTGCTACAGTTCTACATTAAAACAAATGGAAGTTTTGTCAAATACTTGTAAGATTTTTGAGAGACTTTAAGCCAAGTTTCATTTTCAATGTTTACCCTTGAATTTTTGATTTTGTAACGTAACTGCAAGTCACAAGAAAGTTTGTTGATCACAGAATCCATGCTTGAGCATGAGAACTACTACTCCAAGTATACCGGCCCGACCTCACAGACATCCTCTGATATCTAACATTGAACCACTACTCAAAGAATACTGGCCCAACTTTTACAGATATCCTCTGATATCTAACATTGAACCACTACTCTAAGAATCCCGGCCCCACTCTTACAGACATCCTCTGATATCTAACATTACCGGCCCCACTCTTACAGTCATCATCTGATATCTAACATTACCGGCCCCACTCTTACAGACGTCCTCTGACATCTAACATTACCGCCCCAACTCCTACTGACATCGTCTGATATCTAACATTACCGGCCCAACTCCTACTGACATCCTCTGATATCTAACATTACCGGCCCCCCTCTTACAGTCATCATCTGATATCTAACATTACCGGCCCCACTCTTACAGTCATCATCTGATATCTAACATTACCGGCCCCACTCTTACAGTCATCATCTGATATCTAACATTACCGGCCCCACTCTTACAGTCATCATCTGATATCTAACATTACCGGCCCCACTCTTACAGTCATCATCTGATATCTAACATTACCGGCCCCACTCTTACAGTCATCATCTGATATCTAACATTACCGGCCCCACTCTTACAGTCATCATCTGATATCTAACATTACCGGCCCCACTCTTACAGACATCCTCTGATATCTAACATTACCGGACCCACTCTTACAGACGTCCTCTGATATCTAACATTGAACTACTACTCTAAGCATACCGGCCCCACTCTTACAGACATCCTCTGATATCTAACATTGAAGCAATACTCTAAGAATACCGGCCCCACTCTTACAGACATCCTCTGATATCTAACATTACCGGACCCACTCTTACAGACGTCCTCTGATATCTAACATTGAACTACTACTCTAAGTATACGTTGATCACAGAATCCATGCTTGAGCATGAGAACTACTACTCCAAGTATACCGGCCCGACCTCACAGACATCCTCTGATATCTAACATTGAACCACTACTCAAAGGATACCGGCCCCACTCTTGCAGACATCCTCTGATATCTAACATTGAACTACTACTCTAAGAATACCGGCCCCACTCTTACAGACATCCTCTGATATCTAACATTACCGGACCCACTCTTACAGACGTCCTCTGATATCTAACATTGAACTCCTACTCTAAGTATACCGGCCCCACTCTTACAGACGTCCTCTGATATCTAACATTACCGCCCCCACTCCTACTGACATCGTCTGATATCTAACATTACCGGCCCAACTCCTACTGACATCCTTTGATATCTAACATTACCGGCCCCAACTCTTACAGAAATCCTCTGATATCTAACATTACCGGCCCCACTCTTACAGACATCCTCTGATATCTAACATTACCGGACCCACTCTTACAGACGTCCTCTGATATCTAACATTGAACTACTACTCTACGTATACCGGCCCCCCTCTTACAGACATCCTCTGATATCTAACATTGAACAACTACTCTAAGAATACCGGCCCCGACCTCACAGACATCCTCTGATATTTAACATTGAACCACTACTCTAAGAATACCGGCCCCACTCTTACAGACATCCTCTGATATCTAACATTACCGGCCCCACTCTTACAGTCATCATCTGATATCTAACATTACCGGCCCCACTCTTACAGACGTCCTCTGATATCTAACATTACCGCCCCAACTCCTACTGACATCGTCTGATATCTAACATTACCGGCCCAACTCCTACTGACATCCTTTGATATCTAACATTACCGGCCCCACTCTTACAGACATCCTCTGAAATCTAACTTTGAACTACTACTCTAAGAATACCGGCCCCACTCTTACAGACATCCTCTGATCTCTAACATTGAACCAATACTCTAAGAATAACGGCCCCACTCTTACAGACATCCTCTGATATCTAACATTACCGGCCCAAATCTTACAGACATCCTCTGATATCTAACATTACCGGCCCCAATCTTACAGACGTCCTCTGATATCTAACATTACCGGCCCAACTCCTACTGACATCCTCTGATATCTAACATTACCGGCCCCACTCTTACAGTCATCATCTGATATCTAACATTACCGGCCCCACTCTTACAGTCATCATCTGATATCTAACATTACCGGCCCCACTCTTACAGACATCCTCTGATATCTAACATTACCGGCCCAAATCTTACAGACATCCTCTGATATCTAACATTACCGGCCCCAATCTTACAGACGTCCTCTGATATCTAACATTACCGGCCCCACTCTTACAGACGTCCTCTGATATCTAACATTACCGGCCCCACTCTTACAGACATCCTCTGATATCTAACATTGACCTACTACTCTAAGTATACCGGCCCCACTCTTACAGACATCCTCTGATATCTAACATTGACCTACTACTCTAAGTATACCGACCCCACTCTTACAGACATCCTCTGATATCTAACATTGAACTCTTACTCTAGTATAACGGCCCGGACTCTTACAGACGTCATCCTCTGATATCTAACATTACCGGCCCCACTCTTACAGACGTCCTCTGACATCTAACATTACCGCCCCAACTCCTACTGACATCGTCTGATATCTAACATTACCGGCCCAACTCCTACTGACATCCTTTGATATCTAACATTACCGGCCCCAACTCTTACAGACATCCTCTGATATCTAACATTACCGGCCCAAATCTTACAGACATCCTCTGATATCTAACATTACCGGCCCCCCTCTTACAGACGTCCTCTGATATCTAACATTACCGGCCCAACTCCTACTGACATCCTTTGATATCTAACATTACCGGCCCCACTCTTACAGACATCCTCTGATATCTAACATTGAACTCTTACTCTAGTATAACGGCCCGGACTCTTACAGACGTCATCCTCTGATATCTAACATTACCGGCCCCACTCTCACAGACATCCTCTGATATTTAACATTGCCACAAAACACATATTTCTTAGTATGTCAGACTGGTTTTTCATAAAGTCGAGTTTTACTGTATAGAAATAGTGTAAACCACAATGACCATAATCAAGTTGACACCAAAGGGAGGATAACTAGTATAATACAGTGATATCTTGTATAGAATACTTATTTCTAAAGAAAAATATTGTTGAATACCTCTGGTATAAATGAAGGTTCGTTTTGAAACCAGGTTCGTTTTGAAAGTTTAAGAACAATCTGTGTTTCTTAATATAGCTTCTAATTAATCCAAACACTGGTTTCTGAAAAAGGGAAGGAGAAAAAAAAATAGAATGCATCTAGTACAAATGTTTTTCATTTTACAATTTGATTTAATTTCTAAATAAACATGTCTGTTTAGTGTTTTGGGGGTGTCAGAGACTGGGTGATTAAGGTTGGACTATATATTTAACACTATGGATTGTCTAGCCTTTTGATGGAAATAACACCAGCACAGTCATGGGTACCTCCCATTGGTCAAATCCTACACGTGCATTATGGTATCACTGAGCTATACTAATTCCCCCAGACTGTTGTTTGTGAAGGGATAACATGGATTGACACTGTTGAAGAATTTCTGTTTATAGTAAGAGGGACAAACTCAAAAACATTCCCGAGCAAGCACTTTTTATTCAACGAAAACCAGAGGAATTGTGTGGAAACTAAGTTTCTAAATATAGTAACAATGACCTTGAAGCAATATATGAGTTCTAGCACGGACTTAGATAGCATTCCGTGGTTCTAGTGTGGTCCAGGAAACTGAAACTGAAGCTGATTCCTGTTTAGGATGACGGTGACCTTTGACCTATAAAGGACTACCATCACTGTTTTCGGAATAAAAATTCTGTATGAAGCTTTAGTCCTATTGGTCAAAGAAACTTGATCGTGATGTAATACTGGCCTTGACCTTTGCACTGAAAAACATGACGGAAAAGAGACCTGTATGACGTTTAAAGATAATACTATTGTGTAGAAACTTTATTTCTATATATAGTAGCACTGACCTTCAACCTCTTGTCGTGAATTGAGTTTGTAGCAAGGACGCCGCCTGTATGAATAAGTGTTTACTGGAGGGAACGTTATTTTAACATTTAGACACGTTCACTCAAATCTTCAAAACAGCAGTTGGCATGCATGCTCCAAAATGCATTATGTTGATAGTAAAGTCGGATGATGTAAATATGTTCTAGTGAAAATAAAATACATCAAAGAGGAACATAGTTTTGATAGCTTAAAAATTGATTTTAATACTAATTTGCTTTAGTAGAGCTTCTAGCCCGTTCACGAAATAACGGTAATTGAAACAAGCAATAACTAAATAAATAATTCCAAGTTTCCCAAACGTTTTTAAATACATGTCGGGAAAGGGACTAAAGGAGCAACAGACATGTTTCCGTGCCAAGTCCAAATCAAATATATATTGTAAGACGCAGTAACCGTAAATGACGGTTATCTCATAGCCGATATATATACCTATCTGGCACGTAATCTCAAAATTGTATCAATCACGGCTGTTTAGAGACTATATTAGCTTAACATATCAAATTAAATTAAACAGTTTTTGAATATAACGATTACATACTGTCTGTTGATCTTTTTGTAAAATCCCGGTTACGTTTGAAAGTATGGGCGTGATTGAGATTTTTTTTAAGTATTTGTCATTGAAAAGTGTGTAATTTAGATGTATGAGTCATCTTGTTACCGATTTAAACTGTAAATAAGACATNGTGCAATACAACTACACGATGTTTGTCTTAAAGTTAAGTCAGAAGTGATATACCTGCCTCTTCTACGTATTAACTTCACATGAAACGGTTAATTCTCTAATCTGGAGACTGATTTAACATATCTGTTTTTCTCAATTTACGAGCGAAACCTGTTGACTACAAACTGGGTGGATTCAATCGACGCTCTAGAAATTTTACGGCCGTTGATCAATTGTATATCCACGTGCTATGCAGACCTACTGTCCATAATGGTCATCGTTAAGAGTATCCTCAAAATACAAAAGTTCCGACTTCCGAGATCCGTCCAGCAGATTGCTATTTCGTGGAACAGGTGAGGGAAAAGGCAAGTACAACGAAGATGACCAACTATCAGCACCTAATAGACAATTGCCAGAAGATCAGATGGACAACATTGCGCCTGTCAGAAGACTGTGCGTGATGATGCGATGATATTCTTTTGAATGGCGACGGAGAAAAAACGAAGCAATACGATAACACAATCGGAACCCTCAGCACTTTCGGGAAATGTCGACGGTTCCCGATTGTATATTGACGCAGGGTATGGTAATCTTGTGATGCATATAACAAAATCTCAACGCATCTAATCATGAAAATAAGAAAGTAGTTCGATCATATGGCTTTCCAAAGTTCCCATGTCAACTCATTAGAAAAAGGCATTTCTAACTGCCATCATCACGTGATTGATGCGTTTTAGTTACCTCAACTCAAATAAATCCTCGAAATCCCATTGGTTTACGCTCTATTGCGTTAACTGCATCCTTGGACTACGTCATGACAAAAAGGAAGGCTCTGTATGGGCTACCTTGTGGATAATATAAGCAGATTAGCTTGATGTACATCAAATGGATCGCGCAGCAGCTTAGCGGTAAAATTGAAAGCTTATAGAGTCATATGTCGCTCCTCTAAAATGTTCACGTTAAATCAATCCAATACTTCCGATTTTGTCATGCCATATTCCAGGGGTGCAGAGAACATAGTCTCTGGGATTACGAGTATGCTGAAATATAGAAGGGACATTTGTAACATTTACATATTACAAGTTTTACGATATAACTAACAAGTTGAATTACTTCCTATCCTATATAGACACCGGTGTTACGTGGAAATGACACCCCTGTGGAAAACGTATACCCGGTCCATGATTGTAGAGGAACATTTCTAATGAAACACACCGACAGACACACATTCGCGGGGTAACACAGCCGTAATTAGGAACATACCAAACCCAACTAAAAATGTCATTCTGTATAACTGTCAGTTCGACTAGAAAATATACAAAAAGTCTGGATTTCTTATAGACTCAATGTAACGAGAAAATGAAAATTAGCGCCACAGCGAAATATTGTAACTGTCCAAAACGTCAGCTACAGTACATGATTTACGTATTGAAAACACGCCAGTGATTGTCTAGGCACCTGTCTGTCAGCCGTTCTCAGAGGTAAGCCGCGGATTCCTTCTTGAAAAAGAAATTAAGCCCCATCATATTTTCGAGATTTCATGGTATCTGTGAATAAATCACTTGAAATACATTCTGGAAATCATATCTCTATGATAATCATTTTCAGTGTACTTCTAAACACACAAGTTTTCGAATTGTAAATGAACGCGAGGTAACTGATAAAGGGCACTTCTGTCGAAGCTCGCGATTGACCAATCTTTTAGTCAGAATCTTCCTAGGTACCTATATAACTGTATAATCACATCTGAAAAGAAAACCATACCTTGCAGTAGATTTATGGATAAATAAGAATGATCCTATAAGCAAAATATCATCAGCAACTAGAAGTGTGAACGTAAAACCTCAGTTTGACTTGATTAGGGTTCGAACCCTGGACCTCAAATTGTTATACTGTAACCTTTAACTGTACGATTTATCATCAAAGTCATATGCATATAAAACATACTTGTATAAAACCCGAATGTATCATTGCATGTGGACCCTTTCAAATTTGTTAACGAATTTAAAAAAAAACCGTGAAATTCCTTTGGGGCTGGTCAACGGAAGTTTTATCCAAAGCGGAATGAAGGGGAGATTACTGTATACGGAGAACTACGGTGTAACTCTCTAATGCAGTGTGACAGGGATCCTTAACCGTACAAAATGTAAATTGGTACAATCACGTGCTGTCTGGGAGTAAGTATATCACGTAATATACGTACCGATACTATATTACATCACGTTTTGAAATTGTCTGGGACAGGAGAAGTGCACCGGCGACCTTACAGAAAAACAAAATACGCCCTTTTCTATCTCTTTAAGCACGCTGGTCCTTTTGAGATGAATGAAAAATGCCATTTGATGATCTGTAGTAAAAATTATCATATATCGTAAACAGCTTTTTACACAGAGGGAATCTTCTCCATGTGAGGTCGGTACATGCTGAAAATCACAGGGACTTGAGACTCAATTAACGTGTGTATGCTTTAACCTTTTCTGATATACGGCGTGTAGTATTAGAGGTTTTAGGGATTGCGATCAATACTGGGTTAATTAACACCTTAAATAATAGCTATTGTAGAATATTAAGAAATCGGGTTTTCATCAAGTGTTGATCGTAAGTCTTACAATGGCTGGTATGTTACTGCTGTTTCTTTAGTTGGTTTTATTTGTATTCAAAACAATATGTTTACAAATATAAAAGTATAAAAAAAACCAGAAAGGTCAACATGTTGCAATGTAATTTGCGGAATGGCTAGTGTGTTTGGAAGGGACATCATTATTAGAAAGCAGTTTGTTTTTCATTTGAAATCAGTCATGTGAGACTTTTTGAGGTGAACATGAAAAACAGTTAAAAGTTTATTACAGCGTTTCAGCGCGACAGCTTCGCCGTCTGACCGGCCAAGAGGCGAAAGACCATGAGTTACCTCCCTTCGTGGGACCGTCAGATATGACTGCTACGCCTGCGCAACCGGTTTATTCCTAATGATGTGACAAATAACCACACGAACCGGAAAGAAAATGCACCATCGGCAAAGAAAATTATGTGACGTCTTTATGTATATTATTACAGAAGCCATTTGTGACGTAACACTAGTCTTTCCGCTCAAAATTTACTTTTTATATTGAGTCTTGGATTACCACAATGAATATCAGGTCATTCTTGATATTTGTGATATTGATAAGCGCAATGCAACAATTCAAGGTCCTGCTGTATATCCGGACCTCACGTGGTAAGTTCGCATTTTGTTCCTATGTCCTTTCTTGACATTTTAAGCCAGCGGAGCAGATTTCCTTTTTAATGTCAATACTTTTCAGAGTCTGCGTAAATTGACGTCATGTAATGTACAGAAATTCTAACTTAGCTATAATTTGCATTCTAACATTCTTCAGCGTGGAGCCCGAGCCATGATATGCCCAAAGATTGTTCCTTTACTTCGCCGCAACGGATATTGAGAAATTATGTCCAAACGCCTGCCGATCTGACATGGGTAAAGATTAATTTTCTATGTATCAATTACAGTCATTTGCAAACATATTCACATAAGTAAATATTTTCGGATCGCTAAAATAAAATATGATTTCGGATTATGATGGTGTTTTGACGGCTCCATGACTTTTGACCCCGTCACTGGACAACTTTTGTCTAGCTTTCGTCTAATAATACTTAATTCTTGCATACTAGACCGAGATATCCGCATTTCCGGCGGTGCTGGGAAATTCTATCCGACCCACGGGTCTAGATCGCTTACACGCGCAGACTGGCGGGGGAATTATAGTGATCTTTCAGGGTCACCCTATTGTTCGTGACGTCATTTTATGACGTTTTGGGGTCAGTCAGGGTCATTGACGTCATTAACTATTGGCAAAGCCTCGGGTCTCCTGCTCAATATTTTATCCCTTGGGTTTGAATTACCTTTTCTCTTACCCTGGACAGGTGTGTCCGCACTTTTACCGGTGTGAGATTAAAAGAATCTCTCAGGGGTGAGATAGGAGTATCTCAACCCGAGGGGGAAGATTCTTAAGTTGCCAAACACGAGGCTTTGCCGAGTGTTTGGCAAATTAAGTATCTTTCCCCGAGGGTTGAGATTCCCCTATCTCACCCACAAGAGGGTGAATTATTCTTTTTCTCATACCCTGTTCTCCCATTGTGTATTATATACACAATGAAATGATAACGTTACATGCTAAATTCAGGGTTGACGTGACGTCATTGTATTGTTGACGTGACGTCATTGTATTGTTGAAGTGACGTCATGCCATTGTTATGAATAGGGGAATCCCCCGTCTCAACCCTATGGTGAGACTAATAGAATCCATCCGTGATGTGAGGTATGGATAAGGTTATTCAAACCGAGGGTTTGCCGAGGGTCTTTTGCTCAATATTTGCTCCCAAAACACACACACATACACTACATGCATGCATCTTGCACACTGGGGAGGCCGTCCTTAAATGACCATAGCTGTTGATAGGACGTTAAACAATACTAAACCAAACCAGCGCAGACATGTCGTCCTTCGTGGGGTTGGTACCGTCTCTTTCGCGGATAAGTTACAAGTTATGTTTGGGTGGTATCTGAAAAATGATAGGTACTCAGAAACCAATACTACTAGAGTTGAAGTTTATTTTGGTTCTACCTGATAAAAATATATGAAAACATATTACGCCACCAGCTTCTCTTTCATTTCTTAACGCCTTTTAAACGCGTTGACACTTAAATTTCAATTTTACGTGTAGAATATTGTTTTCTATAAAATAAGTATATATTTATAATCTTTGTTTTGACATTTCAAATTCCTTGTCCCGTCCTCCGAGATTACTGACGAGAGTAGTCGATTATGGAATGGTCGTTTTGATGACGTCATTGAGACCTATCATCTCCTACATATTTGTTCCTGCAATAACAATAATCTTGAACAGTGATATAATATATGTTGTTTGTCCAGCTATACTTTTGTCGATAATCAAGATAGATTCAAGATAGTTCAAAATGCATAGGTCGACAAGTATATGATACACAAATTGAAATGTGGAATAAATAATGACTCTTAAATAGAGATGATGTACATACTATTAGTTATATCGGCCTAAGGAAATACGAAACCCTTTAGGGTCATACCATCCCGTATACCCTGCCAAAAATCCGTGTAACGAATTTATTTCCCCTTTGAGTCTTTTATAATAAAAACAAAGAAAAATAACAGGCACAGTACCTCATTTAGTTTCGTTCTATCAAATTCCTCGAACGGTTTTTCCTGATTCTTTTCTTTTAAATACTACGTCCTCAGCATGTTTGCCGCTCGTCTGTTCGACTTTTGTGTGTTATGTGGCACATAGTTAGCCCTTTTGGCGAGTATTTCCTCATCAGTATGCGAAGCGAAACGTTTTGCCATTTTGTAAACAGCGAAGCAGACGACGAATGCGAGTTGTCTCCCGATGCCCGGCCGCAAGATACAAAGACACGTGACCCGTATACCCCTTGTAAAATCACGTGATTCCACCGTATTACTGCTGAGAATCACGTGACATGACCGTATACCCCCTGAGATTTTCGTATACCCCCTGAGATTTACGAATGCGGTTTGGTACACTGTAGTTTTTAACCAATCAGATTCCTAGATTTTTCTCAAAGGGGTAATAA
>NW_018407082.1:938670-957099 GCF_002113885.1 Mizuhopecten yessoensis
TTCCTGATTCTTTTCTTTTAAATACTACGTCCTCAGCATGTTTGCCGCTCGTCTGTTCGACTTTTGTGTGTTATGTGGCACATAGTTAGCCCTTTTGGCGAGTATTTCCTCATCAGTATGCGAAGCGAAACGTTTTGCCATTTTGTAAACAGCGAAGCAGACGACGAATGCGAGTTGTCTCCCGATGCCCGGCCGCAAGATACAAAGACACGTGAGCCGTATACCCATTGTAAAATCACGTGATTCCACCGTATTACTGCTGAGAATCACATGACATGACCGTATATCCCTTGAGATTTTCGTATACCCCCTGAGATTTACGAATGCGGTTTGGTACAATATAGTTTTTAACCAATCAGATTCCTAGATTTTTCTCCAATGGGTAATAATACATTATGTACCCTGCCAGGGAGTCAATATTCCCTGTCTGGTCGTGCCTGACGCTTTCTGGTAGTTTGTTGATCTATGCTTTTAAGAATGGCCTCGCAGTTTGTTGTGTTGGTCAAGGGATGAAATAAAATATCGTAATTATGTTTATAAAGATTTTATTATTTGTTTAATAAGATGTTGTATGTATTATTTCGTTATTTTGCAGCGAAACAAAGATATTTATCGTATTTTGTCGCACTAACGAAACAACAAAAAACTTGAATTAACGAAAACTATGAGTCGACTCAACCTTAGGGACGTGAGAATGTATTACAGCTATATTTAGACCTAAACTAAACTGTGGCATTGTTACCGCATATTGATCTAACCCCCCACCCCAAACAAACAAAAACAAAAAAACAACTCATTACTATTGTTATGTTTATAGCTGATTTCAACGGCAGAAGCTGTTAATAGGACGTTAAACAAAATCAAACAAACAAACAAACAAAATCAACGGCAGAAAAGTGAACTAAAACTGAAACAGCTCTTATCTACACTGTGATCTACATGTCTTATCTAGGTACATGACGTGTGTACTTACAATGATCTTTGATCGAAATCTATGTCAGTATGTTTGAAATAAAACAAAAACAAAAACAAAATCCAGCGTGTGCTTACTCCGGCTTTCCGTGTACTTTTCTCTCGTTACTATGGTTACTAGTACAGTGTCAATCAGTTTCACACTGTAGACAATCCTAAGTGAACTAGTCGTGTGAATAAAAGCTCATAGCTAATGTTTTAGCAAAATCAGCATATCAGCATTATCATGATATTTTACAATCAAATAATCGGGCGTTATCTTATGTACATCTAATTGTCAACGATGTCTCTAAGCTAAAAGTGGCTAGTTTGAAGATTACCATATGACTTTATTGATATGTATGTATATTGTGCGAAACATACATAAACTTTAATATTATTGTATAAAGATCAGATGTATCGCCAGTATATCGGAGATGTCGATTCGATGTTTGAAACAAGTGATGATATACGGAATAATACAAATGTTTAAATTAACAGTTCCCTATTATGATTCGGTGGTACTAAAACGTAACCGTTTCTGGTTTTGCAATCCCCTACGCGCTGAGGTACACGTTTGTGCTTGGATACCGACGTATATAGAGAGGATTCTACTTGTGTATCTGGGAATGAAAGAATTCGGTTTATTGTAGACTAGAAAAGATAAGCATGCACAATATAATCAAGAGAGCTGTGGGCCTGGCTCAGACAGACTTCAAAAGGAAGATGTTTTTCAACGGTAGCCATTTTTAATACACTGAATATAAAACGCCTACATCATAACTATATGACTGGGCAGTTGCTCCTCGCCTACTTTAATGGCTAAACATAAGATGACCAGAACATTTTATCATGATTCTTATTTTTAAATGATGAAGTTCATTTGTTATCCCCGCAGCCCTAAAAAGGTGGGATGAGGGTGCGGGGATATAGCATTTACGGGGAATATTGTCTGTGTGTCTGTCTGCCTGTCTTTTGCCGTCGGTCCTTTCAGAAGAAAAAAATGCACAAAGCTCAAACTTGGAAATATCCAAGGAAAGAGAAAGATTGATTTTGGGCGTGGTCTGCTAAAGGTCAAGGTCGCTGTTATTTAAAATAGAATTTTACAGATAAAAAAAATACCGGATGATCGCTTAAGAACGAATAACTGTCATAAATTTGAAAGTGAGTTGTTCTAAGAAAGAGAACGATCTCTTTTGATAGCTGCGCGTTTTGGCAAATGTCAAGGTTGTCGTTACTAAAAATAGAACATACTTGCCACTTAGTAAGGACAAATGATCGCTAAAATCTCAGACTTTTGGTATTTGGAAAGCCCTAGAAATTAGAAAACTTTGTTGATAGTTTAGCAAGGTCAGCCAAAAGTCAAGATCAATGTTACTAAAATTACAGTTTCAAATAACTTGTTACATCTACCTGTTCGGATGCTTACTTCAAAACTTAGTTTTACACAACGCTCCCACGGAAGGGGGTAAGAACACTATTGATTATGGGCATGGTTCGTCAAAGGTTAATGACACTTCAAATAACGAATTGTCTGGATGCTAACTTCTGGACGTATTGTACAAAGATGGTACGTGGTTTCACCTTGAGAGGAAAACAAAGAGCCCTATTGATTTTGGTTGTGGTTCGGCATGGTCAAGGTCACAGTTAATACACTGTTCTTGTCCTGTCCGTATCCCACCTTGACATAGATGAACTCAATGACAAACATGTCACAAACCATCCTAGAGAAAAATATTTATGTATCGCCAATAAATTTTGATAAGTTTTTATTTGTTTATTCATTTATATAGCGGGGGCATGCTGCCCCTGACAGCCCTCTTGTTAAAACCAGAAGCAAAATAATGCAATGGTTTCACCTTATACATGAGACGTTGTCGAATAGGTACAGGGTTCGACTCATATACAGCCGTACTGTACCGGACAAATACGTTTCCAATGCACAGTTTCGGTTTTTGGGAGTTGTATTGGGATCTTTAAATCGAACTTCTGCCTGTTTGTTTAGGAACTAATGTTGTACACTTTTTTGTTATGTATCTGACCTGACTTTAAGTAGATTTCCATTCAGTATCCGGTCAGAATCGTGCCGTGTTTCTGTGTCAGGACAGACACGAGCTAGGTCACCTAGATACTTATATATAACGGTCAACACGTGTCCGGTAATATTGTAAACAAACATACAAATTCAAATTCTGGTCACAGGAATTGAAACCAATTACTGCTTGAATTTATTCCTAGTCAAACGTTTTGTTTAAACATGAACTAGCATTTTTGCAACGATATGTTATTATTGTAATGTACATACTGGACCTTAAAAATAAAAGGAGTATGAAAAATCATGATGTGTTAAAAAGAAAATCAAAAGTAGGAAAAATACACTTGTACTGACTTTTTCTGAGTGAGAGGTTCCATAAAACGCATGGATTACGACCCACAAAACCAACTTGACACTCATTATGATGTTATAACACTGACAAATACGGAAGTCCATTGGTGCCAAATGAAGTTTACAAAAAAAGTACTGCGTATATATTTATTGCGTATATACGCATACACAATATATATATTTTAAATGTCTCATTTGACACCGATGGGCTTCTTAAGGGTTATAATATAGTATTCAACGGCTTGCTCGCCAAATATTTCTGTTCCCGTTTGAATCATGTAAACAGTGTCCACTGGAGTAACAGGAAGGAGAGAACAGAATTTATTGTTCAATGGGCGGTACAGGACGTTTTATTTTCGTCATTTTGTTGTATCGAGTTGTCAAACCAAGTAAGATGGTTACGAACTGTTGACAAGTTTAAGCATTTTTATCAGCGTTTAATGTTTCCGAAACGTTTGGGCGATTGAGGTCTCTTCATTAAATAGTTCGTTTGAATTAAGAAATGCGGACTTGTAACATGCTTTCAATGTGAAATTATGTTTACATAGCTACAACATGTTTGTTTATGTTATTTTACGGTTCTATCCATATCAGATAATCTTGTTAGGATGCAAAATACGATAAAAATTGAATTGAATATACTATTTTTAGGGAAGCTATTTAAAACCACTCCATTTTCTTATCTAGAAGGCCCTGTTGGAGATTTATCTTTGGCTAAATCAGGTTTTAATTTGAATTAAACAAAAAAAATCACATCAATTTAAGATATCAATTTTGCGGTTAGTAATAATAAATGGGAAATCGCGTGGTCTGGATTGTATTACTTATGAAATTATCAAACATAGAAACCTGGTAATGATACCGCCCACAACTAGATTTATCTCATGTTATTTTTAGCAATACATTTTATCTAGAAATATCTGGGAACATATCTTTCCTGGTACTCTTGCATCAGCAGTAAGATTCTTCTTCTTGTCCAGAGAAATGTAAAGGCTTATCAATTACGAGGGAAACTTTACCAAGAACTAAATCAAGCGTATCTCAGAATATTTATTTCAGAACCCGTAATACCTGCATGTAACCATGCTGTTGCATCATCTTACGTCTCTGACAACTCACCCGCGAATAGATAGTGTAACTTTAAATATTTTTGATTTCTTGAACAATTAACATTGGTTGATTTCGTGAGTCATAAAGCTGCCAATTCGGTTTAAGAAAACACAAGTGACGTCCAATATGTTTTTGTTCCTATAAATATGTGCTTCGAAAAAAAAATACATATTAAAAGCGTTTGCTTTATAGAATACGTTATATGTCATTTCGTTTGTTTTTAATATTCCAGTACTCTAAGTACTCTGTAAATAACAATTGACAAATAAATTGACTTTTTTTGCGGATGTTAGTTGCTATTTTATGTTAGTTAACACCGATGGAAATCAAAACTTCTGAGAGCTAGGTACTTGTTTAAAACAGAATCTTTTCTGTTACAAAACTTTATATTCGGAAAATATCAAGTGACTCTATCAAAGCGAAAAAGCACCTGAATACGGAACATGTACGAATAACCGGCAAACATGCATCGTTGGGGTTGTCTGGATCGCATTGTGTGATATCAAAAGCTATTTTGGGAAATGCACGTGTTATTTCCCGTGTAAATGTTCGTGTTAGAACCTCTCCCCAGAAAGCATGCATCATGGCGACAGTTTATAATTACTGGCTGTTCCGGGAGACGTTTGAAGATGAACTCGTGTCAAACCATGACAACGTGTTTATACGATATGCCGATACATCGGGAAGTGTTTTGCACGTCCATCACATGAGTAAAGAATTAAAACTAGCATGTCCCACAAGAGGTTTACGTAATAGATCACCAGTTGGCTTTATAGCAAAGAGTATGCACGGCTTTCATCTGCTTAATCATCTTCATCTCGAATAAACTATTGATCGTATGCTTTGCTTCAAATCATCTAACGACGCTTCTAAGAGCGATCCAATAGTTTTACATCTATTTTTTCTAAAACGGAAACACACGGCGGTTACGTATGGCGAATAATGGATTCTGTCATAGAAAAGGAAGATAACCAGTCTTTATTCGTGTCTTGGAGTTCCCTCCTGGGTTATATAACATGTTGAAGAATATAATTACAATGCAGATTTCAAGATGGCCCCCCGAACAGTGAGTAGGATGATAAAACAGACCGACGGCATAAACAGGGGGAGATAACTACAACAATACAGCCATATGGTAGGTGTCTTACATAATGCACTAGAAGAACGGGACAGTACTCCGATAGCCATCCCAGGTCACATAACCGGAAACAACGCACATACATTGACTATTTGGGCGATTCCCGATTCCCGATTGTTGTTTTAACGATTTTATTCGTGAGATTCCTGCAATGAGATATAAACAATAACTGGAATATTTTATGAATTGTTGATTTAAATATTAGCGAGAAAGAGTTCACCATGTATTGTCCACGCGTATTTTAAGCACCCTGTTACCAACAGGATTCGAACCCTGGACCGTCTATCGTCATACTGTCACTCTAATATGATTGATCCAACTTGTCAACGGAAGTATCGTGGCCAAAGCGCACTAGTTATAACAGAATCGCAATAACGGAAGTATTGTGGCCAAATCGCACTCGTTATATCAGAAACGCTATAACGGAAGTATTGTGGCCAATTCGTACTAGTTATATCATAGTTATATGAGAAACGCAATAACGGAAGTAGGGTGGCCAATTCGCACTAGTTATATCATAGGTATATCAGAAACGCAATAACGGAAGTAGTGTGGCCAATTCGCACTAGTTATATTATAGTTATATCAGAAACGCAATAACGGAAGTATTGTGGCCAATTCGCACTAGTTATGTCATAGTTATATCAGAAACGCTATAACGGAAGGAGAGTGGCCAATTCGCACTAGCTATATCATAGTTATATCAGAAACGCAATAACGGAAGTATTGTGGCCAATTCGTACTAGTTATATCATAGTTATATGAGAAACGCAATAACGGAAGTAGTGTGGCCAATTCGCACTCGTTATATCATAGTTATATCAGAAACTCAATAAAAAGGAGGATCGTGTTAAAACAAAGACTATAGTGAAATCTCAGGTGTTTTAACTACAGCGGGACAAAGATGCTTAGATCTATCCGGCACGTTTTTTTTATGTGACATTGTCATTTTAGTGGCGGTTTATTTTTGAACTCACGTTTGGCTCACCTCTATTAGTCTATTATAATTACTATACTGCTAAAATAGTCGACCGGAATATAGTGTTATTTGGTCTGTTATTGATATCTTACGTTTAGATTTCCATGTGTTAATTAGATGAATGTATGAAAGAGCAGTTAATGTCATTTCTGAAAGGATTTATATTTAATTTTGTTTATATTGAATTGGTGATACATAGTATGACTTTGACCTTTGTGAACTTGAGGCCAAATGATATTTGTGGCCTATAATGGCTGTAACCTTTATAACAATTGCAACATTGATTAGCTTGGAGTGGCCGAGACTCTCAGTGACTCTGTCCTTAAATGGTTGTGACCTTGAGCGACAGTGATTTTGTTTGTTTGTTTGTTTGTGTTTTACATCTTATTAACAGCTATGGTCATTAACGAACGTGCATTGATTGGAAGATGGGGAAAAATAAAGGATAACCTGAAGAAAAGGAGGAAAACTACCGACCTGCGGCCAGTACCTGGCGACTGCCCCACGTAGGCTTCGAACCCAGTGGTGGAGAGAATTAGTGCTTATAAACTGCCAGATGCCTTAACTACTCGGCCACCGCGGCCCCTCGATTGACCATGACCTTCAGTGACTGAGACTTCAAGTGACCTTGAGGACTGAAACCTGGAGTGACTGTGACATTACATTACTGACCTTGATTGACTAGGACCTTACGTGGTTGTAACTTTAAGCGACTGTGACCTTGAGTGACTGTGACTTTGAATGAATGTGGCCCTAAGGTACCATGACCTCGAAAGATTGCGACATTGAGCGACAGAGACTTTGATTTACTGAACGTTTGGTTGACTACGACCTTGGGTGTTTGTAACCACGAGTATCTGTGACCTTGAGTGACTGGGACTTGATTGGTAGTTAATGACCATACCCGACAAAGCTGCACTAGTTTGTCCGCATATCATCCTAGATTATGTCACGTGCAATAAGTACGGGGTACACGTGCAATATGACAACAACACGTGCCAAGTATTGTGCACTTTTGCATGCCTTTGCGATGCTGCACCGCGATGATACAAGAGTAAATACACGACCACAGCTGTTAAGAATATAACAATGGAATGTAGATCATGTTATATGTCGCCACTAGGATGTTTACCTCACCTAGCACGTATTAAGTACAGTTGTTGTTTATATTTACCTACGGTAGTAAACATTGCTTGCTGGAGCACTCAGGCGAGTTCATTCATACCGTCATAGTCATACGGTTGGCGCGAGAAGTACGGAAACAGCATCACGATTTTAAAAAGGTTTGCATATGTATGTGAAAAGCAATATTGAATCCGAAATAAAATATTTCGAGGACATAAAAATATGAATACTATCTTGTACATATATTGCTGCATATTCCATAACGATAATTGAAAAAAAATGAGAATGCAATATTCCATTTTTAGGTTTCATCGCGACAACGTTATTTTTGAATATGAGAAAAATTTGATTTTACGCAATTTCCGCGCCAAACATTATATTTCGGTTTGAATTTCGTGTGACACGGTTGTAAATAATAAATCACTTCATAGTACAATTTACACGAAACAAATTTGTTTGAAATTCTGAATTCGATTCCCCGATCGGACGTGGAAATGTATGGTGTCACTTGCCCGGCCACTTTGGTTTTCTCTCTGTACTGATAAACTGATGCTTTGTCCTGCGCCAGGTATTTTTTTATTTAAAGTTTATCTATATTACAGCAATTGTGAAACAAGTTATTACAACCTTTATTTATAACTCTTGTTGGGCAAGAGTTATTAATATAGGTTGTAATAATCGATTCTACTAACGATAATAATATTATAGCGCGGGGGGTCTTAATTTTGGAGGAAAACGGAGTACCGGAGAATTCCAACGTAATCGCCCGTACCTTTTCATGTCCGATCGGGAAATCGAACCCCGGCCGCCTTGGTAAAAGACGAGTGATCCACTGGCCACCTGAAAACTCACATAAATGTTTGAATTTCGTGTAACTTTGTGGTAGAACGATACTATTTTGTTTATGCTGCTTCATAATTGAATTATAAAGTCGTAAAGCATACCAAGTGACGTCATGGATCTTTA
Organism: Mizuhopecten yessoensis; assembly: GCF_002113885.1. Classification (NCBI taxonomy): domain Eukaryota; kingdom Metazoa; phylum Mollusca; class Bivalvia; order Pectinida; family Pectinidae; genus Mizuhopecten; species Mizuhopecten yessoensis. The sequence goes on from NW_018407082.1 coordinate 947,326, forward strand.
TGAATTAAGATGAAAGCGCGTGTACCGATTCCCATTACATGATTTCCAGTACAGGAACTTTATACAAATGTTTTACCATACAGAACACTGCTTCAGTCATAGTAGAATTGTCACGAAACCAATTTGTTTGTATTAAAAGTGTTAAAAATAGATCAAGCTGATGCCTACGTACACAAACACCTTCACACAACTCTACCGATAGTGTCGCTGCTATCGTTACAAGAAGTACATCAATATATAGTTCAGGTGTTTTGTAAAAAAAAAAAGGGAGAAAATTAAATTCACGTCTTCGGCTGAACTGTAAAAAGGCCTTTAAAGTTTCAAAGCTGTGACAAAAATAGCTATTGTTTATAGCAACCCGACGGGACGTAATTCCCGATATAGCGATAATAGGGCTATTTCCGGTGTGACGTAGACGTAGTTTCCGGTGGCGACAAGACAACAACTCAAACACATTTGTATAAAGACAAGATGGTTTTAATCAATATCATGCCGATTTAAAATCAATCTTTAATTTGAATAAATTATGTTACCTGAAAAATATCAAGTCGACCCAAGCTTCGTTTTCGCTATCTTCCCTAAAAAGGCAAGTTGCAGACGGAACATATGTTTTCCTCCTTTTTACTGCGTTCAAAATTGTCAAGAGGGCGATGGAATGCTGGCCAATCAGTAACAGGTTTGATTTGTTGTTTAAAGGTAAAATCAAATTCAAGGTTATTGTATTTTGGTGATATGGGATCAATAGCCGAATGTTCGTGTCCTTCTACCATGACTAAGTACTTTGTTGTTTCATGATATGTTGTAAACTTTATTTCTGGACTACATATTCATTACATCTACAGTAACTTGATGACAGTCGAGGAGGGGGAGGAGGAGGGGAGGAGGGCAGAGCAATGAACTCCTGAACCTTTAACTCAGCCAGGACCACTGTGAATGCCGCGACGTTCAACCTTGACCCCACACGAGAATTAAAGCCTCGACCATCAAGTTGTTTACGTGATATTACTGTTAAAAACAAATACATATTATTGTCCCGACCTGTTGTACTTTACTTGACTTGTGGTGTTGACAGCTGTTTTGTCATTATTAACCTGTAATTATTATTTATTAACTTAGCCTTTATTGTTATTGTTACTAATTTCAAATATTGCCTTTCACAGGAAAAGATTTGTAGAAAAGCAAAAACTATTCCGAAAATGCAAAATTTGTTTCCGAAAGCGATTTATTATTATAATTATGAAAAGGCGAAATATGTAATCTGTATGCTTTCACCGTTGAACGACAGTGACATTTTAAAAGGCTTTAAAATCGTCTTTTGGCTTTGTACTCTCGTTTCAATATGATAGGTCTTGAGTGGCCGGACCAAATGGGACTTCAATAGTTTAATTCAAAATGTATCATGAAAATACAGTTTCAAGTAAACATATAATCTATATCAAATGCTCTGTTAAAACTGTCCTTAGGAACGCCCGTGCCCTTGGTGAACAACGATGCGAGATTACTTGTATTAATTGGGTGTGAGATTGGGAGGAGTTGGTAGGTTGTATAGCCCACGATTTAACGTCCTATCAATTGCTAAGGTCGTTCGATGAGTTGGTTAAGTATACATGGTAGTAAGTTTGTCATATTGTAAATGCGATATTCGACATAAGAATGTACGTTATGTCTTTTTTCCGGAAAATTACGCTGTTTTCCCTTTACCTTCCTTAATTGGTATCAATCTCTCCCAGTGTAAATTATGAGAAAGGGGACAATCTAATTAAAATTGAATCTTCACATCGCTCCCGTTTACCGATATGTCGCGTTGAAGATCTAACAACATCCCGTAGAGGGTCATGTTCAGGCGACCTTTGCATTAACCAATCATATGAGAGCTTTCGCATTTCTGTAAGTGATGATGTAATGATTTCGGAACACACTTGCTATGATAAAAGACCGAGAGGTGTCAAATGAGCATCGAAAATGGCGGTGCCCATGACACCACGCCGTGTCGATCTACAAGACAACGTTTGTACAATTTGTGGATTTTGCTTTGAAATAAGAGAGACTTCCTCTTCTGGTGATGTTGTCGTTAAAAAGTTTAACAACCTGAAACTAAAATTAACCTATGACAGGCTTCGCAATATTCAAACTATCACTGGACCAGACGAAAAAGTGGATTTTGGGCTACGAGGTGTCTGCATTAAATGCTACAGGTCCTGCTTTCTGATTGGTTGAATGAAAGAGTTATGTCGCGTTTTGATTGGCTTGTTATAAATGCGATAATGCATTCATGTTGACCCCTGACGTGGCCATCTACGGGATGTTGTTAGATCTTCAACGCGACATATCAGTAAACGGGAGCGATGTAAAGCCCACCAATACAGCTCAATTTTTGCCTCTAATGAAATGGGCATGATTGCATCAAAATTCCCTCTAGCCATTTTTAAGTGAGTTATCTTCTCTTGTTCTAGCTGGCGATAATAGAGTTGTCCATGCTGTACACCTGGCAAGGTCGCTATGATATGACCTATACATTGAGCTACTACCTGAATGGTGGTGTGTGTTGTATCACGTAATTGTGTACACAGCTGTAACAATTTGGTTTTCTTGCTCTGTGTCAGTGATATAGTCATATCCCTTGAATTGATAATAAACCCTAAATACTCAATAATCTGAGAAGGTTCAAAAATGGACTTGACGGGATGCACCACAAACCCTGCTTGAGCAGAACTGTGTACTGTTTCAACAACGTTATGTTGACATTCCTGTATGCTATCCCCCAATAACAATGAGTCATCAATGTAGGATGTACTGTGAAACCTTTTTTCCGGAGTTCAGCAAAAAATGGTTTTGTTATTTTTGTGAACATGCGTGGCGCACACGCCAAACCATTAGGTAGGGCTGTAAATTGGTAAATTAGTCCCTCAAATTTGAATCGAAGGAACTTTTGAAAATGTTCATGAACGGGAATGGAATAGTATGCATCCTTCCAGTCAATAGATGCCATGTAGCAATCTTTTGAAACAAGATTGATTGCGGTTTTCAACGTTTCCATTTTGAAGTGTCTGTATAAAACAGACTCATTCAGATCGTACCATCCTTTTTTGGCCCAGTGAAGATATTTGAGAAAACTTCACCCTGGGCTGACTGAACTCGAACAATGACTTGTTTATTCAACAATTTATCTAATTCATTACTAATAATAAGTCGTTCCTTCTGACCAAACTTGTGTTCGTGAAAATGTGTACTGTTTGACATTGGTTCAGCACCATTAAATTCTATTTTCAGCCCCTTTCTGATAGTGCTTAAAATAACTGGATCAGATGTTAAACTTTCCCAGTAAGTAATGCAACTTTTTACATTTCCAGCTTGAAAAATGTTTAACTTTAAACAACATAGTTGTCATATTTTTGGCTAAAAATTGTTGCCAGTCAATAGCAGGTAAACTTACCTGTGCATTCGGGGGCTCAACAGCCTGCAGCGTTGTTATTGTTTTCTGTCCGCCCCAGTCCTGAAGTTTTTTGACTTCTTGTGTGATTGCTGCTGGCCCTGATTGTAGGCCCCACGGTAAGAGAAATGTCCTCGGCCACTGTAGCCGCCACGCCCCGACTCATAATACTTTTTATGTGGAGCCTGGTAAGGACGGTACCTCTGGTTCCCGTACTGGTGACCATATCTTTTATCTCTTGACACTTTGTGTGCCACCCTGTTGGTCTCGTCCATTTCCTTCATGGATCTATGGAGATCGTCTCCAAACAGGTATGTAGTGACTGGCACGGATGACGAGCACAGCGGTGCATATTGTGCATTGAGGTCAGGTCTGATCAATTCCTTCCTCCTTTGGCTCAGATCTTGCACAGCACTCCCCATCATTGTGACACTGTCCAAAGTACACTCGAGAAATTTGTCAAGAGTTTCTCTGTCGACAGTTTTATCATTTTGCCTCAGTTCGCACATGTCATTTGCCATTTGTACAAGGGGAGTTAATCCCTTTGTCATTCTAGATTGGATCTGTTGAAACTTCACATCCTGGCTTTTGGTAGGAATTTTAATTTTCCTCCATTCCTCCGGATTAACTCTTGGGCTCTGCAGAGCCTTAATGTTTACCGGACGTGGGTAGGCAGACAATTTTTGTTTTAACTTGTCCTCCGCCATTCTTTTCGTCAGTGCATTGTTCACTAGACCGACAACTGTCGTATCTGTAATGGCTGCGCCTGTCACATCATCTGTGGAGAAATCTTGCTCCATCTCAGTTAAAAATTCTGGCACTTTAGTGTCAGTATTAGTTGTTGCCGTTGGTATTAGTTTTTCGTGCGGCTAGAAGTTGATCAATTTGATCTCATGTGACCCCAAGTACCGACAGAGAAGAGAACAGAATTTTAATTAGATTGGAAAGGGGACAACGATGCATTAGGGAGGGTTTTCTATTGGTACCTGTTGTGAAATGTTCTTCTTCTTCTAACCAATCGAACTATGTTCACTGGTGTTATTTGCGTATAAATCGTCACTTCCGGTTTATATTGGTCCAAGTGACCTTCATTCCAGTTATCTCTGTTTGCATGCTACATAAGATGATTGTCGCTAACACGAGATAATAATATCGACCTTGGACTTAGTCTTAAGTTGATATAACTCTTTCATGTACAGTAAATATATATAATTACTTATTGACCAAATAGCCACGTCTAGATATTGTACAGGAGCCACGTGTTTGAAAAAAATAATTCGGCTTCAATGAACCCAAAGAGTAGCCCACCTGCGTTATTCAGCCATAACCATTAGCCCTCAAGATCATTTTGAAGGTTTTGGGGCCTCAGGAAAAACCCAAGTATGATATACTTTCTCATTGTGACACCTATCTCACATGGTGAAAATAACCTGTGATTAAAGTAGCACAGTTTGGAGACCTCCAGGAAACAAGTGAAACCCCTGAGCGACCGTCCAATTGGTCACGCCAGCCCGATTGTCTTTGTTGTCGTGGGGTAGGGGTAAACTTGAACAAATATATAATCGAGTAAACTTTGGTCAGTTATACGTTGCATTTCGCTATTTCATGAAATAACGATGATCAGTGTGTCGAAATCTGCTGAGAAAAGGCGAAATATAGCGAGGGGAATAGACGATAGTTATTGTCACTTCGCTATGAATTAACGAAAAACACATATTCGCCTCAGGGACCTGTTAATTTGTTACAGCTATATTTGGACCCAAACGAAGGTTTCATACTTATTTTACACGTTCTATGAGTTTAGATCTATTTCCGTAAAAATGCCACCGCCAATGAATATACGAGAGGTGTGGAAAAATCGACTCCACCTAACTTTCTTGCGCCAAAATTCCATTTCTAGTTGTTGTACAAAAAACGCTTAGAACCGTTGGAAAGATAGTTATTTTTTTCTTTTAAAAACCTCCTATATGCACGTGAAATTCAGTCTCCTTCTGCAGACATGAGTTTTCTCCAAAAACACACGCCATTTCCGAGTTTCAATTTTTTTCTCGCGGTCACAGAGCCACTGTTCATGAGGTTGACGTCAGCCACGTGCCGGAACAAGTGGGTGATTGGCTGGTGATTCCGAAAAACGCAGCCAATCAACACCACATGTTTCGCATATGGCTGACGTCAAACTCATTAATGTGGAGGAAAAGGAGATCATGTTTGCTTTGGTAATTGCGCGATGAATATTCATCAGAATCCACATTTTTTGTCTCTCGTTGCCTACACGACGAGAGATACAAGTGCTGTCATATGAGTCGAATCAGGAACGAACAAAAAATTGATTCTAAATGAGCCCGGGAGAAACGATTCCAGCGCAAGCGACTCTACGAGCAATTCATTTTGAGTCGTAACCTGAGCAAACGACACCAGCACTTCGAAATGAGTCGAACGCAGAATAAGCTAAAACAGGGCTAAGATATGAGTCAAACCCAGATCAAGCCACATTAGAATTAAGTATGAGTCAAACCAAGACCAAGCTACAATAGAGCTTAGATATGAGTCAAACCAAGAACAAGCTACTATAGAGCTAAGATATGAGTCGAACCAAGAACAAGCTACAATAGAGCTAAGAAATGAGTCAAACCCAGACCAAGCTACAATAGAGTTAAGTATGAGTCGACCCAAGAACAAGCCACATTAGAGTTAAGTATGAGTCGAACCCAGACCAAGCCACAGTAGAGTTAAGTATCAGTCGAACCAAGAACAAGCTACAATAGAGCTAAGATATGAGTCAAACCCAGATCAAGCTACAATAGATCTAAGATATGAGTCGAACCAAGAACAAGCTACTATAGAGCTAAGATATGAGTCGAACCCAGATCAAGCTACAATAGATCTAAGATATGAGTCGAACCAAGAACAAGCTACAATAGAGCTAAGAAATGAGTCAAACCCAGACCAAGCTACAATCGAGTTAAGTATGAGTCGAACCCAGACCAAGCCACAGTAGAGTTAAGTATCAGTCGAACCAAGAACAAGCTACAATAGAGCTAAGATATGAGTCAAACCCAGACCAAGCTACAATAGAGTTAAGTATGAGTCGAACCCAGACCAAGCTTCAATAGAGCTTAGATATGAGTCAAACCAAGAACAAGCTACTATAGAGCTAAGGTATGAGTCGAACCCAGATCAAGCTAGAATAGATCTAGGATATGAGTCGAACCAAGATCAAGTTACAATAGAGCTAAGTTATGAGTCGAACCAAGAACAAGCTACAATAGAGCTAAGAAATGAGTCGAACCAAGAACAAGCTACAATAGACATAAGATATGAGTCAAACCCTGACCAATCCACAATAGAGTTAAGCATGAGTCGAACCAAGAACAAGCTACAATAGAGCAAAGTGAGAGTCGAACCCAGAACAAGCTACACTAGTCATAAGATATGAGTCAAACCCAGACCAGGCCATAATAGAGCTAAGTATGAGTCGAACCAAGAACAAGCCACAGTAGAGTTAAGTATCAGTCGAACCCGGAACAAGCTACAATAGAGCTAAGATATGAGTCGAACCAAGAACAAGCTACAATAGAGCTAAGATATGAGTCGAACCAAGAATAAGCTACAATAGAGTTAAGTATGAGTCGAACCCAGACCAAGCCACAATAGAGTAAAGTATGAGTCGAACCAAGACCAAGCTACAATAGAGCTTAGATATGAGTCAAACCAAGAACAAGCTACAATAGAGCTAAGATATGATTCGAACCAAGAACAAGCTCCAATAGAGCTAAGATATGAGTCGAAAACATAACAAGCTACAATAGAGTTAAGTACGAGTAGAACCAAGAATAAGCTACAATAGAGCTAAGATATGAGTCGAACCAAGACCAAGCGAAAATAAAGCTTAGATATGCGTCGAATCCGGAACAAGCGAAAATAGAGCTTATAGATATGCGTCGAACCCAGAACAAGCGACAGTAATCCTTAGTTTAATTTGGGAATGTGTTTCTAGGCTTTGCTATGACATTCTTAATGAGCCGTTCGAAATGCAAGCCCGTAACAAAAGGAAACCGAATACACTAGCACATCTACAAATACCCATCTAGTATACTAGTTCTCCCCTTTCGTTCTCTGCTCTCCTGACATGTGTTAAGACGAAATCAAAGACACTGACCTATGTGGATGATACAAGTATGCTAGTTTAATGAAAATCAAAAGAATCGCACGGCAGCATAACGGCCAATTTGACCTACTTTGAAGTCAGGCGTCTTTCCTCTATTTTCTTCAAATAGCATTACATGTATCAGCCTAAATTATTCTTTACTTGAAAATAAATCAAATAGCTTACCGCGAACCTTCAATTTTGTCATGGTATAATCTAGGGGTGCAGAGAATGTAAGTGGGCGTAACTCCGGAATTTCGAGGATGAGAATATTTGGCTTCTAATTATTTAAACGTTATCTTATTTTTATTTGAACAGTGGAACGTTATTTAACCTTTGGTCGAAATATTCACAGACATAATCTACTAGGCCTAACAACAATTGATGCTTGAAATCCAGATGGTGTGATGGACACAAATTCAATGCTCTTAGGAAATTTCTACCTCTCGGTAGATATCAACAGTTCATTTTGTATAAATTTGTTCCCCCTAACTGAAATAACAGTATTGTAAAAATGCATTTATCGTGAAATAGATCATGCTTTTTCACAATTTATGTAAGTGTATTTGTAGATACATCATGCTATTTCACAATGTATGTAAGTGTATTTGTAGATACATCATGCTATTTCACAATGTATGTAAGTGTATTTGTAGATACATCATGCTATTTCACAATTTATGTAAGTGTATTTGTAGAGGGTCCTTTGTAATGCTGTTCATTTATGCAATAGAATATGTTTATTTTGATTAAGTTTTGAAATACTTTTTGACTCGGTGAAATATAAAAAACACGATTCAAGAACATTCGGTGAAAATTAAATGTCAGCTTTTGTAAAAAAAAAAAAAAATGGAAGATAAACAGGGTTTGTGACATTCGTTACCATGGCAACTTGTAGAACGCAATAAACATAATGACGAATTGCCTTTTTAACTATAGAAATCAATCGGCCTGCCGATGTGCTAATGTGATAAATGAGATAAGAACAGACTGTGACACAATTAAGCTTTTATTTTTAGCAGAAAATAACACTTCACTAAAACGCTTTTCAGTGTGTTACACTGAATTACCTGTCTTAGTACAATTTCTCTCCGCTAGGTTCCCGGCAACAATCTAGCCAATCGGGAACCGTCGGCACTTTCCGTAAACGAGAAAACACTTCAAATATTTTCTCGTTTACGGAAAGTGCCGACGGTTCCCGATTGCAACCAGCCTGGTTACATTAAAAATCACCGAAATCTTGCAAGAGATCTGAAATCTCACGAAATAGATATAAAGAGATGAATCCATCGTGAATTCAAATATCTTTCAACAAAATGAATTTTGACCAGAATAGCTCTACTCTTGTTGGTCTACGGACTCCAAATATTCTCAGATTAATTGTCTGATGAAAATGATCAATTAAGTATCCACAAAAACTAAATAATTACGGTAATAAAATGATTAAACCAATCAGTCATAATCGACTCGCCGTCTTAAGGGCGTTCCAGGATAGGACCAGAATTGCCGTGTGAGAGGTTGATGACGTCGGTGGGTTTTTGCAATCAAGCGATTTTATGATTGAAGGTACTAATAATTAAATGAACATCACAGACTTTTGAATTGGTTAGCAGTTGGCTTTTAATGGGAATAAGTGATGTATGCTGATCTCGAGTACCTGAAGCTCAAGAGCTGTTTCGCAAAGGTCATTGCCCGAGAGCTGTGTGTAGCCCGAGCCTAAGCAGAAATGTTTGCCAGAAACCGTGGTTTTATAGGGAAAGAATTGGTCCACACGCTATGCGTGTATATAAATACCAAGCTGCGTGCTTTTCTCATCATCAATGGCATTATTCATCCCCGTATACATAACATACTTTACAGTCATGAAGCTATATGATGAGGAACAAGTTAGAAATTCTATGAAAAAATAACCTAGAACGTTTCATGTCATGTTGCCTGCGGGAATCGGAGCTCATTGTTCGATGGATTTATATTATGAAAAGTTATAGTCACCTATGGTCTATAAAATAAATAAATAAGTATGACACTGAACTACACGTATTGTTACCGCTGCTGCTAACATGGCAGAGAGAAAACAACCACATGGGCCGATATGCTTTTTTATACTATCTGTTGCTTTGGAGGCAGATACCATCTGTCATACATTAATAATGATGATAATAATGTATCATAATTGCAGACTATTAGCCCCCCCCCC
>NW_018407082.1:957104-959334 GCF_002113885.1 Mizuhopecten yessoensis
CCCCCCTCCCTTCTCTCTCTGTGTCTCTCTCTTATAATTTCAATTCATAAATAATTAAAGCATTTAAAAATGATATAGTGTATATATGTATATAAATTAAGTCTGCCATCTTGTACTATTGTAAATATATGCTTGTAATTTGCTGGGAAATGGCTTACTATAAGTTTAATGACTTGTGCCCAAATCCATTTGCTTGGCATTAAATATGTTTAAACTAAACTAACATGACAGTGAGATAAAATAAAATGATACAAACGGGAGGGTAATCTCTTTGGGATCTGGCCCGTATTCATGAAACCGTTTTCATGCTCAAACCACGGACTTAGATAATCTAAGTCCGTGCTCAAACTAAGATTCTGAGCTCAAGTTCAATTCCGTGTTGCTATGATAAATTGATGAAACGTCACATTTGGTGGAAAGTTTGGAGAGACATAAAGCCGAATGCCGTTTTCAATTGTTAACACTTGATTTTTTTTTATCCTGTCACATGATTTTAGCGAGTTACAAGATGGCTGGCTTGGGCACATAATCCATGCTTGAGCACTTAATCCATGTTTGAGCATGAGAACTGTTTCATAATAATAGACACATTTCTGTCTGTCAGCTGGTCCCATTAGTTCCCCCAGAATCCCATGTGACACATGGTCATGGTAAACCGTGTTTGTTAATTTAAAATCCGTTCTATATCTTAGTTTTGTTAACTTCTTGCCCTTTCCCGAATATTACCCCCAACTGTGTTCGATCTCTTTTATAACACCATGGACCCTGGCAGATCAGAGCCTACTCCCGGAGTCTCTACAGAACCACGGGGTTCCTTTGGTATCCTGCGCTTAGAGACATATAGTCCGAATTTTTCCGACGTTTTATCGACTTTTGACGACAGACCGATATAAAAAAAGTCGATAAAACGTCAGAATAATTCGGACTAAGAGACATAAAGAAACCAAAACGGTGGTGTTTACATACAGTATTGTTTAAAGAAAATTAGTGCTGAATTGATAGCAAGGTGGCAGAAAAGTAAGATGAAGGAAAGACATTATTAGTTATATAGTCAGTCACTGACCCTCTACAGAACCATAGAGGGTCAGTAAGATTTATAGGGGGCGAGGGCGGATTTATCGCATCGAGGACCTCCTGATTGCGTTCATGGTCGTACAGACGTGAAGCAATGATAGCACACTCTTTACATCGTATAACGAATTATCGATGCTGTAAAGAAATATATTTAGAAATATAAGCGTCTAAAATACAATAATTTCTGGACGGTAGGTCGTAATGACCTGCCGAGCGCGAAATTAACATCAATATAGAATATCTATGACTCGAGGGAGGGGGTTTGGGGCTCTAAAGGGGGAAGGCGGACCGCTATTTAATGGGATGATTGGGGAATCACACATGGTCTACATGTACGTGGTAATGCGGACTGGTGTTTCGACGATGCAAGTATTATCAATCTTTCGAGTCATAATGTTTAGTCGGTCAACGTTTTGTTTGTTTCTTTTTTTCTCCTTTTATCTTTGTAATGCATAAACTTATTTTTACAACGTAATGAAAACAAGTAATTCGTGCCTGTCTGGAAAGCAGTGCTCATTGAGGTCTCAATGTTGGAGGTAACCGGAGCACCGGATGTCACTGGTGGTCAGGTAAATGGCCATTTATCTTTTCATGTCCGATCGGGGAATCGAACTCTGTCCGGTTTTTTTTTTTGACGGTTGTTTGTTTTCCGCTTTGTTGCCGTGACAAAGCGGAAAAGTGCCTTTTCATTTCCTCAAACGGCGTTTTGCCGCTCTATCGCTTTCGCTTTGTCGCCATTAACAAGCTGTTTGACTGAAACAATTGACACGTTTCACAATGGAACAGCACCGTATAGACCACTAAAACGTAAAATGAGAAACACGGTTATTAGCGGTCAAGACTGGAGCTTTAGGGAAAGAAAAGAAATACAGCAATTTTTCGTTTTTATTTAGCTATACGCGCCCTTTAATTTGAAGTTGAAATGACGCTTTTTCGCTCTGTTGTCGCGATATAGCAACGTTTAAGGATATAAAACGGCACCTTTTCGCGACAACAAGGAAAATAACAACCATTCACATACAATATATAAAACAAAACACTCCGGTAAACACATACAGTGATTATAAAAACAACTTCATTTGTCTTTATCAAAATCGAACCTAAACATTTAAACTGTTGACAAAATGTGCAATATCATGCAATAATTCTCCTGGTG
>NW_018407082.1:960550-1081501 GCF_002113885.1 Mizuhopecten yessoensis
GGGGGGGCTGCCTTCGGCAACCCCATGTCGGGGCTTACACATGGTAAAGGGGCTAGCTACTGGTTGTCTTATTTAATATGCGCAAGTACGTACGATCCACCCCTCTGTGCCCTCACATTTACTTGTGCTAGGAACTATTTCTCTCGTGCAGCTGTTGTATCATTTATTTGATATCAAATGAAAATATATATACATCATTCAACGTATTAATTGGCACCGGATGTTAACCCCATGATACCGGAAGTACACTTGAGTGATACATAACCCCTACGAGTCGTACATACATATCTGTCATATACATATAACTAGCTATCTGTTTCTTACATCTCCACGTAAGCTTCAACACTGCTTTGTAATTAGAGCACAGATCCCTGCCTATGGTCCTGAGATAAAAAAAAATATATATAGCCTACCCCAAGTGTAATAGCCTTCTTCTTCAACAGGGAAATTAGCTCTCCGAATGAACTTCTCAACATTATTTGATTTATTCCAATCGGAGAGATATATCAAAATCTAATATAAATATAATTCATAATGTATCAAATTTTTATGAAGAATATTATCCCAGAAATGTCTAACTTAGACTATGTGTTTCCCTATGGCGTCAGCAAATGTGAATGACGTTTAAGTTCAATATAATAACAAATGTGTATGACGTTGGATTTCACTATGATGACAAATGTGTATGACGTTGGAGTTCACTATAATAACAAATGTGTATGATGTTGGAGTTCAAAATAACGACAAATGTTTATGACGTTGGAGATCACTATAATGACAAATGTTTATGACGTTGGAGTTCACTATGATAACAAATGTTTATGACGTTGGANTTTTTTTATCAAAAAATATTATTGGAACCGGCCGTCGTCCTATAAACTTGTACAGTTGCTAGCAGTTCGTAATAGGAAAGAACTTTGTCATTTAGGTAAATATTTACAATCAAGTTTACTATTACGCTCGACATAATGTGCATTGTTTAATTATCATGTGCATGCTTTTTCTTTTTATCTCCAGATAAAAACTGATTACTTCTTACTTCATTTGATTGAGATTCTTCCAATCTTTCAATCATGTACATTACTTCAATTAATCATCTCATTAATATTTTTCTTTTGTCATTTGTATTCTCATGTGCGTACAACTGTCCGCCATCTATCAAATCAGCTTGTCTTGTACAATGTAGGTTATGTTACATGTTNGATGACAAATGTGTATGACGTTGGATTTCACTATAATAACAAATGTGTATGACGTTGGAGATCACTATAATGACAAATGTTTATGACGTTGGAGTTCACTATAATAACAAATGTGTATGACGTTGGAGTTCAGTATACTAACAAATATGTATGACGTTGGATTTCACTATAATAACAAATGTGTATGACGTTGGAGTTTACTATGATAACAAATATGTATGACGTTAGAGTTCACTATGATAACAAATATGTGTGACATTGAAGTTCGCTAGATTATAACAAACATGTATGATGTTTGAGTTCACTATGATAACAAATATGTGTGACGTTGAAGTTCGCTAGATTATAACAAATATGAATGACGTTGGAGTTCACTATGATAATAAATATGTATGACGTTGAAGTTCGCTAGATAAACACAAATATATGTATGACGCTGAAGTTCGCTAGATTACAACAAATATGTATGANACTGAAAGTGAATAAACAATACAATACAATACAATACCCTAACCGACCCAGTTTCTCCAAATGTCACGGATAATTTATGGACAAAAGGAGGGAGTAAATTGCTGTCTGTTTTCATAGTGTCACTGCGTTTTGTGATAAGTTGACATAAGATGTAAACAACACGGAGGGAAACGATACAATAATGCACAGTTTGTGAAATATACTAACACACTTACTATATGGAGTATCGGCCAATGAGGAGGGGCGATGAGTTATACACATGTAAACGAATTTAAATGAGAAATGGCAAACCAAAGTGCTCCCGTTTATAAATTTACCAACTGTATGCAATAAAAAGCACTAAATGTTTGGACATTTTGGTGCTAATCAATAACAAATAATGGATCAATAACTTCTTTGAGTAGATCTTCATATCTGCCTTGTTAGTTATGTCAAGTTCGCGATACTTACGTAATGTAGGCTTCCCGTTGATCGGTAGGAATTGGCTATCATATATCGGGGAAGAACTAATGAGAACAGAAAGATAACTCCTGGTAACTGATACACCCGGCGTTTTGGTAACCGTGCGCATGGTTTAGTAATCCGTGCGCACGGTTTCGTAATCCGTGCGCACGGTTTAGTAATCCGTGCGCACGGTTTAGTAATCCGTGTGCACGGTTTGGTAATCCGTGTGCACGGTTTGGTTATTCGTGTGCACGGTTTAATAATCCGTGTGCACGGTTTGTCAATCCGTGTGCACGGTTTGGTAATCCGTGCGCACGGTTTAGTAATCCGTGCGCACGGTTTGTCAATCCGTGTGCACGGTTTGGTAATCCGTGCGCACGGTTTAATAATCTGTGTGCACGGTTTGTTAATCCGTGCGCACGGTTTAGTAAATGTTTTACCATGTCCCTTCGGGGGCTCCGTAGAAAGCTGATAGATTTCACAAGAGAAGTGGAAGAAATAATTGACCAAATTAACTCGTAATTAGGAAACGTTATTCCGTAATTACGTCATAAAAAACATAGTCATCTCGTAGTTATGAGATCTTTGTTTTGTATGAATTGGGCATTTTCTTGTATAAAATGGGTATAAATACTTAAAGTACAATATAATTAAGGCAAATTTATCTAGACACAATTGAAAATATGATCTCAGTCAAGTGTCTGTAAGCTGTCCGTGGGCCATGCAGTGTACATGCGTGCATTCAGAACAAGTCTTCTTGACAGAGGTAACGAAAGGTTATATCGTTCGTCTCGAGCTCGACATAGAGATCAATTAAATACATTATTATGATGACTTATTTGGCGCACAAGTATCGTTGAGCGCATTATTTATCTAGATTTTACGTTTTTTTTAACATAGCTGCATTAACACGAGTAAGAATGATATGTTGCAACCACGGACTTAGATAACAAGATAATCTAATTCCGTGGTTGCAACCTGTCATAAGCTTACCTATATTTATCAAGACAAAAAAGATGATGTTTAATGTTAAGGGTACGTCAACCAATACCTGGACTGTTAATAAGGATAAAAGAAGTTAGCGAGATATTTTTTTTGATCACGGTAGGTCCTATCATATGGCCAAATGCATCAAAAGATGAAACTCAGGTCTGTGGCCAGACCGGTTCGCCTATTTTGGAACCATTCCAGGGTTATCCCTGAAAATGGTTCCATCCAAAATGAGACGAGATACTAACATGTACACTGAGATACAGTGGCGGATCCAGATACCTATCGTGTGAGGTTTCCAAATTTCCAGGGTGTGTGTGTGTTCCATGTGTGGAAAATTGAGGAAAATTGTGAAAATACATGATTTAAAAAAAACATCAGGCTGGGGGGGGGGAGGTTGTAAATGCTAGGTTTTCAGAATGATCAATTAGAGAAGTATAAAATTAGCTTGTAAAGCAACGTATGTCCCTGTTTGAAACGCGATCATAGTAGGGGAGGTAACTCTGATCAAAGCTGATGGAACTCTCCTTTACGGAGGTAAATTTTACTTCCTGGAAAAGTATCGCGGACAGTTTGGAGTGACAGGTAAAAAATGTGATAATTTGCACGATTTGGGTTAGAATTTGAGTTTACTTTATTTCAGAAAACAAATTTATATATTGGCGTTATGGTTCAAACTAAAAATGATATATTTGAGGATGATTTTTTAAAAATGTCTTACCTGTTTTTGGACAGTTGACATTCGTCCCAAGACAAAATAAGTGTATGGGTGTGGTCAACGATCGTGAACAAGTGTTGATTTTTCTGCCAAAAATAGGATATCGATTAAGTTCAGACTTTTCAATGGACTCTTGCGGATCAAATAGTTAATAGGTATCAAGCTAGCATAATAAAGATCCTATATGCTCAGGTAGAACACTGCTACCACTAGTACTGTGAATAGAATGCATAGATATTCCACTCGTACATCAGAAGATAAACATATCATTTCAATCTAAGGTAGAAAATTCGCCAAAGATAATAAACTAATCCCATTTAAGACGTGTATTTAAAACAATTATGAATGTATTTACAACAAGTATGAGTGAAGTATTGAAATTATGCCTAAATGTGAATCACCAAATGGGAGAAAAGTACTCGGAACTACTAGTCCTTCTCTTTGTTGGACAGGAAGTAAAACCTCTTTTAATGAAGGGCCCACAGTTGAGATGTGGCCAATATATGCCACTTCATGCAAATGAAGTCAGTGAAGTAATGAAACAAAATTTTGTCAATCTCTTATAAAAAATGCTTTTGTAATTTTCTGTCGAGAGGATAAATATCAACTCACAGCAAACACAATTCATGGCAAAGGTACAGAGAAATGACCCAGATAATCATTTAACATCCATGTCATACTGTCAAGTGTGTCTTCATAATGTTTTTTGTTCCTCTCTTTCTCTGTCTTTAGACAATTATTGCAGATTCTACAAAAATCAGAGCAACTACTCTTATCTTTAATATTTTATTTCAGTGCCAGCAGATCAGTTGTCCAAAGCTCACTTCAACGATGTAACCAACCGAACTAGTGAAGTTTATGTCCTATAAAGGGGGATAATTCTGTTGACTACTGAGTACGGATCCTGATAATGACAATGGGGGACAGCAACAAAGCGCTGTATGCCAAAATGATAGTGGATGTGGTCATTGGACCCGTGTTGGAGAGGGTATGTCATTGAGTCTGCATTTATCATATTTTGAGCAAATTTAATAGCCAGGAAGTTTTAAATAATTTTTCTATTCCAAAAGTCATTCCGTGTGAATTATTCAATAACCAGAAATTTGACTGGAATAGATAACTGAAATAATGTTCTTCTAAAATTGTACTGAAGACTTGATTCCCAATCTTCAGAATATATTCTCACAATAGCCAAGCTCAAAACTAGTTCAATTCAATGAGCTGGTTCCTTTAGAAACCAAATTGCACCTTATTCCAAAAGGTACTTTTTGGGCAGAACAATAAAGAATAGAATATAGGTACAGCAGTAGGATGATTTTGGTTAAAACTGTTGACCTTTTAATTGGAAATTGATGGAGATATTTGTGTTATGATTGTTACAGCTGGAGAAGAAAGACATATCAGTAGCCCAGACACTGAGAGCTGCGTTTGCTAAGGTGAGTCATTACACCTGTATTTACAGTAACAATTAAAGTAGGTGAGTGGGTGGCGCAGTGCATATTATAGTTAACTTTCACAAAGATGGCTGGGGTCAGACTCCCTTATGGGACATGAAAAAGTGTTGGGTCACCTGCTTGATCACATACTATAATTCTTTAATTGTTTTCACAAACAGCCATTGGCTATGCGTTGAACTACTAACACATAAATATTTAATATGACAATTATCCATGGACATCAATTTCCACAATATTCACCGATCATGACCACATAGGGTTTTCTACTGGTACACATTAATTAAGACACTCTGTGGGCCTCCATCAGAGCCACACAAGAGTGATTGATATGATTTAAAAAAAAAATGTTGCAAAAAGGAATAAAACTTGTGTATATAACAAAGGTTTTTTTGTCAGGTTTGATGCCAAAAATTCCATGGGAAATAAAAACTGTTTATGCTGCATATGGCATTTAAATGTAAATAGCTTTGCTAAATACATGATTTCAGGTCTTTTAAATGCGATATAGATAAAATAATTATCCTTTGGTAGGTTGAGTAGAAATCCCAATGCATGTATTTACTTAGTAAGAAACTGTGTTATTTTGACATGTTTATTACTAATAAAATAAAATATCTAGTTTGTCATTTGGACTTGATCAGAAGTAATAAGGTAACAACACATTTGCAAAACATGCATGTGATAGATAAATACCTACTGTCACTTTAGATCCAAGCTTTTGTATCTCTTCATCAGGGCTTTGACCCTGTTTTCAAATATTGATGTGAGGACCATCTATTCCCTGATGAAGGGCTAAACCGAAAGTTCGAAAGTTTAGATCTAGAGTGACTGTCGATATATATTTTATTACGTTCCCTGTAGGTACATTGTATTACACATTCAGTTATAAGATTGTAATGTTAAACTGTTATTGCGTGTTTCAGTGTGACAATGCGCTACCAGGCTTTACATACGACTATATGAGGGGGATGCTACGGAAGGGAGACATCCATGACAGATTTGACATGTGTGCCACGCTCCTGTACCTGGGAGGCTCCCAAGATTCAGAGGGTAAATGATCTCACAGAATAGTAAAATCTATAACTTGTGGCTAAGTGAGATCAGGTTATCTTGGTCGAGGGGTTAGATTCTGTAACATAACCCAAGCCAACACTCCATTCCAGGTTGGAATGTTACAGACTGATATAACCTGATCTCCTTCAGTTACAGGACATTTTTTTCTTTCATCAACTTTTTACTTTGTTTGTTTTTGGGGTCCTGTGAGTTGCTGATTTCATCTTTTAATATTCCTCATTTTTTGTCTAGAACATGTGGAATTTTATAATAAACCTTTCGCTTTCAGTTCTAGTATTTTTTTCCTTCCAGAATTAAAGATTAACCGCCCAGAGCCAACATTCCAGGAGCTTAGTAAATGTGCCACAGCCCTGAAGAAAATCCTAAGCCGCATTCCAGAACAGATTTACAACAGGAAGCAGTTCCTGGAGACCATTAAGTATGCTGGACGTGGCCCAAGTCATAAGAAAATGAACAAAAACAATTACATTTGTCCAGAAAGACATCGTCTGAACACAATATTTTAAGTAACAGTATGGCTCAAGTCATGTTAAATTCCATAAAACAGATCATTTTGTCCAAAAAGTTGAATACAATATTTTATGTAACAGTTACAGAAATATTATGTCTTAAAGAAAGCATATCTAGCAGGATAAAACATGTTCTCAACCAGGCAGAAAGATAATACATTTTATGGAAACCAAGCTTCAGGATTTACTGTCTTGATTGAATAACCTTTTTTGAAATTGATGTTTTGTTTTCAAGTTTTCTTTGAATTCCTTTATTTAAACTTCTAGAATAATATTACATGTAATTTGCCAAATTTAGCAAGGGACATTAAATAAATGTTATTTTCTGAAAAGGCTGGTTTTATGAAATAGTCCAACTTGTGTGTGAATTGTGTCTTACTGAATGAAATATTTTTGACCTGTTCCATGGACAACCAGACATTTTATATAGATACACAGTTCTCCAAGTTTGTTATAGTGATGTTAACAGTTGATCGTTTACTTGCAGGGAAATAGCAAGTGCTATAAAACGTCTACTGGATGCTGTCAACAGAGTGATAGCAGAGGTCCCTTCCACAGATAATGGCAGCAAGCAGGTACAGGGTCAAGGTCACCCTTCAAGGTTGTAAGGGTCATGGTGGATTACTATTAACTTTTATGTTTGGATTTTTTTTGAGAATAAGATATATATTAAAATTAAAGATTATCGTAGCCTGAATCTGTTGAACCTTTTTATGCAGAAATTATATTTATATGGGAATTATAGGAATTCTATTTGGATACATGTACTTTTCACTGCAGTTAATTTTTGCCCTTTTCACTTCCTCTGTATTGAGGGTGGCAGCACATGTCACTGTACAGCTGTGTTCTTTTGGTGTGCAGTATATGTTCATTGTCTTTCAATTTTTATTCAAAGAGCAACAGAAGTACAGCAGTTCTGTAAACAAATTCTGCAATAAGTCGTTTTTCAGATCAAAGAAACAGAAACTTTACTTAGTTTTGGTGATATGAATAAAAATTTAAAATTTTCTTTCTAAATTCAAGAAATTCTACTTTATGCTATGACAAAAGAAGTATTGACGTTAGGATTGTCCACGTTATGACTTGTTATTTTTTAATTCATATATTTTTCAGATTTTGGAAGAAAGAAAGAAGGAGTTTGTAAGATATTCCAAGAGGTTCAGCAACACGTTAAAAGATTTCTTCAGGGACAATAACCAGTAAGTAGTCATACATGTCAGTCTAAGTTGTCTGCTGGTTGTAATCGTATTATATCAAATTATCAGTTTCCATTTAATATGCAATATGTGTTGCTTGTCAATCTTTCTGACTTTAATATTACCATGGATACTTCCTGTTTTCCAAAGTACACTATTTTGACATAAGTAGATAGAGCACTGATTTGTTTTATAATTTTAGATATGCATTAATTTTTAAATTTCAACTAACAAAGATATAACATAAAAAAAATAGCACAGCATGATCATTTCTTACTCCATAATTTGCAACACTGAAATTAAAAATCAAAACCTAGGATCTTCATGGTTTAACCCTGTTATTAAGTTTTACTAGCCTGTAAGCATCGTCACCAACAGACTTTATTAGCCAGTTTATTGATTAAAACAGTCATCTTTACATGGCTAACAGTAACTGTTTAATCAAATAGGATTGACTTCTTACCCGTGATATACTTCCTTGAATTTAAGGGGAATTTATTTAGTCTTTGGTATTTTCCCAAATTATCTGTTATGCCAATCTGTTATCAATCATTCAGTTAATTTATCAAATGTGACCAATGACCGATACAAAACACCCACCGAGTGTGGGATTTCATTGCTTCTACAACCTATTCATCAACTTCAAAATGTTAAACTTGAGGGGTTAACCCATTCTCCCCCAAAGTCGCATTTGAACCTTACCAAATCAATGAATGGGCAAGTCCAGTTTAGATATGTAGGGGTGAATGAGTTAAAGTCTATAGTGGACATGTAAAAAGTCTGTTCTTAATTTATAAAAGAAACTCTCTATAGTTCATTTGGAATGTGAAAAACCCAAGGAGATTGACCAATGTTGACTAGTGAAGGTGGTAAGTAGGGTTACATTCGTGTATCCCGGTTGAAACGGTTCAGGTGGCACAGAAATATTCCACGAACAACGAACATACGTGGACCGTTCTATAGGCAGATAAGTAACCGGAGGATAGATAACAATGTATTGAGAACATTATGCCCTTCTTTCACATGTCCACTGAATTACATAATGTATATTAAAAACTATATTTGGCTTGACATTGTTTTAGAAAGAAATAACGCAAACTAGCAATTGTCAGCATTTTAGTTTTAGTCAGGTACGTTGACGTCTTGACCCCTCAATCTACACATGCTGAATATTCCTGAGGTCAGCCTCGGTTCAGATCTGCGCCTGTCGTTTTCTTTCAGGTTCAACCGTTTCACCTGGTTGAACTGGATACGTGAAAGGGGCCTTGGTCTGGAGGTTAGAGGAAGGGAGATAACTCTTGTGATTTCAGTAATTGAGAATTTAACATGAGTAGTAAACATTCACAGCATGCAATAAGGCAATGAGTATATTGATTAGGTGAAAAGGTATTAAAATAACCAACTTGACCAATAATGAGGTGTAAATATAACAATTTACTCCCTTACCACAGGCATTTTCAGGGTAAAATTTGCTAACTAATTGAAATAAAGTGAATGTGTGTTTCATTACCGATTTAATAATAAAAAAGATTTATATGTCTCCATTATTGTCTATATACTGTGAGGCCAAACAGTAACAACAATCTCAAAACTCAAACATATTAATTTGGTATATAAAAGAATCGGAGAACGATATGGCTTCTATAAGTCAACATGTTTTGATAATTTCTCAGCTCACGCTTTGAAGAGCAGCATAAATCTGGGCGATTTAACAATCGTTCGCCCCGTTGTGCGCTTCTCTTCTCACAACTGTGCAATTTGGTACAATTTGTTGGTCAATATTATGGAATGAAAAAAATATGGATAGCTCGTATGCAATAATGTACACTATATATTAGTGTAGTTTCTCATCACGATAATTAAGATTATGTACAATTTTTCATAATAATAATACTAAAATATTTTATTTAAGTGTCACACATAGTGTACATAACACATCACTTTTACAATGTGTGTAACACAATAAACGGTGGTCGTTAAGACTGTCAAGAATGGTTTTGGCTCCTAGCTAGGTAACAGAACAGGTAAATAACAATTTGATGAGTGACCAGAGTTTTACCTGGCATGTGTCTGACACGTAGAGCTGCTATGTGATACTGATGACCGTTATGAAAACACAACTGGACGTTTAGTATTTGTTATTTGCATTCGTTTTGGTCTATACATGTGGCTCCCCTTCACCTGGCTTTCACACCTGGGCAAGTTACGTAAATGCCCCAGGCGGGGGAAAACTACGGTCATGATACAAACTGACTATGTTTACCTGTGTTGCCGAGACTGTGGTGTAATTTTTCAATTAAGGTTGTTTTTAAAAACCGAAAACACCATTTCTAAATTTAAGAAAGTATAGACAGAAAGATATATGTAGATGTAGCTAGAATATAGAACAAACTGCGCGCACCGCACATAGTGAAACGTTGTAAGATCCCACCACTGTATTTTGTTCTATTTCAACATTGCTTTTTTTACTTCATGTTTGTCTTGTTCCAGGTGATATCACAAATGTCATTGTTGCATGTTGTCGTAGTTCTTACACTTACAATAATGTTAATAACTGAGGTTAAGTAATCTACAAATACATGTATATCGCATTGGTTTGTTACATTTTTACCAGTGAAATACATTATAAGGTTTTTCTGTGAAAATAAAGTCAATATTTTTCTGTTTCGGGTATAAAATGTTATTCATGTCATAAATGTACCCAGTCGTAAAGATATGAAATATTGTCAGCTATGTTTTGATTGTATGAGTGAACCTATTCCAGGTCATATTATCCCGATGAGCAATTAGTAAAGGTGTCGTATACTGGTTTTACAATGTATGTATCGGAGAGAAGCTTCGTTATGTAAGTCAATCCCTATTTACTGGACATTAACAGTTTGCTGGTGGAAAGGCTCTCGTGAACGGAATCCTTGCTTTTATTATACTACGATATGTTACTTTCTGTAGGGAGATATTAGGTAATTGGAACTGTTTTTGATTTTGAACAGGGTTTTGTCTTCTGTTTATTATATTGTATGATAACGGGGACAGAGCATGTTTTTGATATACCGGTACACAGATTTTTTTTTTTCTTTTTTTTTTCTTTTTTTTTTCATCATTGCTGATTTTCTGAAATTCCTATACAGTATTATGTTTTTTTTTTAACATATATATACTTTTTTTCTGGGTTAGGGAGATAAGTCACAGACGTTTTTATACATCTTTCGTGATAAACAAGAATTTAGTTTTCTGCTTCATTTTATAAAAGAAATCTTTAATTATTTTTTCTTGCATGCAAAATTTCTACTTAAATTCTGATAATATCTGTATATTTGTATATACTGTAATATTAAAGCTATTACGTATTTGCATGCTAAACTAGCTACACTGAACCTGATGTACATAAAAATGGACATTTTATAAGCTTTAGCAGTTCTGATTGGTAGCTGAGACTTTCACAATCAGATCAGCCAGCCCATATTTATTGGGATTTAACAAAATACACAGAGAGGTGCAGTCACAATAAGCCTAGTATCACACAGCATCTCAACTACAATATTTCTCTTACCGGTAAGTGTAAAATCCCAAGGCATATACAGTAAAACCTGCTTAGTCCTAACACAGAGGAGTTAAACGGATACCCTTTCTAAATCCAACAGGAAATACCCCTACTTACTTACCTCCAACAGGAAATACCCCTACTTACTTACCTACAACAGGAAATACCCCTCCTTACTTACCTCCAACAGGAAATACCCCTACTTACTTAACTCCAACAGGAAATAGCCTACTTACTTACCTCCAACAGGAAATACCCTACTTACTTACCTCCAACAGGAAATACCCCTACTTACTTTATTAGGAAGGAAATACCCCTCCTCACTCCTTACTTAACTCCAACAGGGAATACCTCTCCTTACTTAACTCCAACAAGAAATACCCCTCCTTACTTACCTCCAACAGGAAATACCTATCCTTACTTACCTCCAACAGGAGATACCCCTACTTACTTACCTCCAACAGGAAATATCCCTCCTTACTTACCTCCAACAGGAAATACCCCTCCTTATTTACCTCCAACAGGAAATACCCCTACTTACTTACCTCCAACAGGAAATATCCCTCATTACTTACCTCCAACAGGGAATACCCCTCCTTATTTACCTCCAACAGGAAATATCCCTCCTTACCTCCAACAGAAAATATCTCCTATTTACCTCCAACAGGAAATATCCCTCCTTACTTAACTCCAACAGGAAATATCCCTCCTTACTTAACTCCAACAGGAAATACCCCTCCTTAATTAACTCCAACAGGAAATACCCCTACTTACTTACCTCCAACAGGAAATACCCCTACTTACTTACCTGCAACAGGAAATACCCCTCCTTATTTACCTCCAACAGGAAATACCCCCCCTTACTTACCTCCAACAGGAAATACCCCTACTTACTTACCTCCAACAGGAAATACCCCTACTTACTTACCTCCAACAGGAAATACCCCTACTTACTTATCTCCAACAGGAAATACCCCTCCTTACTTATCTCCAACAGGAAATACCCTCCTTACTTACCTGCAACAGGAAATACCCCTACTTACTTAACTCCAACAGGAAATAGCCTACTTACTTACCTCCAACAGGAAATACCCTACTTACTTACCTCCAACAGGAAATACCCCTACTTACTTAACTCCAACAGGAAATACCCCTACTTACTTACCTCCAACAGGAAATACCCCTACTTACTTACCTCCAACAGGAAATACCCCTACTTACTTATCTCCAACAGGAAATACCCTCCTTACTTACCTGCAACAGGAAATACCCCTACTTACTTAACTCCAACAGGAAATAGCCTACTTACTTACCTCCAACAGGAAATACCCTACTTACTTACCTCCAACAGGAAATACCCCTACCTACTTAATTCGGACAGGAAATACTCCTCCTCACTCCTTACTTAACTTCAACAGAGAATACCTCTCCTTACTAACCTCCAACAAGAAATACCCCTCCTTACTTACCTCCAACAGGAAATACCTATCCTTACTTACCTCCAACAGGAAATACCCCTACTTACTTACCTCCAACAGGAAATATCCCTCCTTATCTCCAACAGGAAATATCCCTCCTTACTTAGCTCCAACAGGAAATATCCCTCCTTACTTAACTCCAACAGGAAATACCCCTCCTTAATTAACTCCAACAGGAAATACCCCTACTTACTTACCTCCAACAGGAAATACCTCTACTTACTTACCTGCAACAGGAAAAACCCCTCCTTACTAACCTCCAACAAGAAATACCCCTCCTTACTTACCTCCAACAGGAAATACCTATCCTTACTTACTTCCAACAGGAGATACCCCTACTTACTTACCTCCAACAGGAAATATACCTCCTTACTAACCTCCAACAGGAAATATCCCTCCTTACCTCCAACAGAAAATATTTCCTTACTCACCTCCAACAGGAAATATCCCTCCTTACTTAACTCCAACAGGAAATATCCCTCCTTAATTAACTCCAACAGGAAATACCCCTACTTACTTACCTCCAACAGTAATACCCCTACTTACTTACCTGCAACAGGAAATACCCCTCCTTATTTACCTCCAACAGGAAATACCCCTACTTACTTACCCCCAACAGGAAATACCCCTACTTACTTACCTCCAACAGGAAATACCCTCCTTACTTAACTCCAACAGGAAATACCCCTCTTTACTTAACTCCAACAGGAAATATCCCTCCTTACTTAACTCCAACAGGAAATACCCCTCCTTACTTCCTCCAACAGGAAATACCCCTACTTACTTACCTCCAACAGGAAATACCCCTACTTACTTCCCTCCAACAGGAAATACCCCTACTTACTTACCTCCAACAGGAAATACCCTCCTTACTTAACTCCAACAGGAAATACCCCTCTTTACTTAACTCCAACAGGAAATACCCCTCCTTACTTCCTCCAACAGGAAATACCCCTACTTACTTACCTCCAACAGGAAATACCCTCCTTACTTAACTCCAACAGGAAATACCCCTCCTTACTTAACTCCAACAGGAAATATCCCTCCTTACTTAACTCCATCAGGAAATACCCCTTCTTACTTACCTCCAACAGGAAATACTTCTCCTTATTTATCTCCAACAGGAAATATCCTTCCTTACTCAAAGTACAGGTTAAAAAAGGTTGTAAACAGTAGTTATTTGTATGTCAGGTGTGAAGCTGTCAGATCAAATAAATATTTATTTCACACATTTTTAAAATCAGTATTTTTTGTTTTCAAAGCTCAACAAAAAACCCCGAAAAATTGTTTTACTAAAGATTCAATAAGAAATGTTTTTCAACACAAACACAATTAATGAAAATAAATGTGACCTACAATATTTTGTAATTAAAACCAAAGTGAAACCACTACATTCAAACTGCAATCTACAATACATTGCATCTGAACCACAACAGAATATCAAAACCTGTACCACAACAGAATATCAAAACCTGTACCACAACAGAATATCAAAACCTGTACCACAACAGAATATCAAAACCTGTACCACAACAGAATATCAAAACCTGGTTGAGCCTGAACTGCTAGGTAGACAGTATTATTATGTGGTTCTGTCAAGTTTGATATAAGTGGGTCTATTGTGTGTAATAGTTTAAAAGATGTTGTAGTCAATGTTTTGTGAGACTGGGTTCTGGTCTACTAAATTGAATGATGAAAGCTTTGAATATCAGTTATACATATTATCATTATTCATTTATATAAAAGCATTGCATGCCATATTTAACAGTGTAGTAAGTTGGCTGGCTTTACATTTACAATACAGTATTATGCATGAACTGAAATTAAAGATATATCAATATCAAAAATTGAAAAAAATCATGCTAGTTATCATATCTTACTATTGAGAAAAAATAATTAATTACAGATATATCATAAAATTGAAAGACTTTTTTAATATTTTATACAAGATAATTTTTCAAAAAACCCCAGGAAAACATCTAAAAAATAGTTTCATCACAATGAAATCTCTTGCATCGTGTCACCACATGGTACAGCTGTTAACTAGTGTTTAGGTTAAGGTTGAGGTGAAGGTGGAAGTAATTGAGTTTTATCTTAAAGTTTTCACAGTTGCATAGTTCATTCAGAGTATACACTAGCTGGAATAAGTCAAACTCGGACAAACAAGAAGGTGTTAAGAACTCAAGTTATTAAAACATTATATATTGTGGGAAATGTAGATCTTAATTTTCAGGATGACAACTATTATTCTGAAGTTGACATTGTGTGATACAAAGAATGATTTTTGCTGTATTTTCTCGTCCAATACCACATAAATGGATAGAATTCTGAAAAATAATGTAAATTCCTTATAAGTTAGGGGTGTTCAATTCCACTTGCCAAGTCCCCAGGGCTAGTAGATTTTATTTCTGTATTATTGAACAATTTACAATGAAAATGTTAGTGTGGCAAGTAGATTGATTTCAATATCTGTCTGTGGGCTAGTTATCTTGATATGAAATTGTACACCCCTATATTTAAAATAGAGGGATTTGTGTTTTTACTGAAGATTAATTTGTCAACTTTTTTTTATCTTTTCCACAGAAATCAAAGTGTCTTCATCAGTGCCAACTACCTGATATACCAGACCAACGTCATCCTCAGATGTGTCAAGAATGAATGCTGTTGACCTTGAAACTTAAATAACAGTGTTAAATATATAGAAAATGAAAGTTACAGAGATCATCGTGTTAAATATATAGAAAATGAAAGTTACAGAGATCACCATGTTAAATGTTTGGAAAATGAAAGTTACAGAGATCACCGTGTTAAATGTATGGAAAAAGAAAGTTTCAGACAGCCAGTGTTCCACAGAATGACTTTTAATATCAAAGCTTTATTACTATTGTGTTATATCATTCTCAACTACATTAAGTAAAGATGTGGGCAAAGCTAGGCTTTTCAAGCACATTTGATTGAAACAAGGCTAATGAAACAAAATTGTACTGAAGTTTCAGCAGATGGAAGATTTAGAAAAGTGCTTTGAAAATTCCCTACCATCATGCTGGCTTTTTTTCAGTTCACCAAGGAATTCTATATCTGTGCAACAACATGTATAAACGAACATTACAGAGAGAAAGACTGAATAGTTTTGTTACCTTTTACAGGCTTGAGTTTATGTACATATTTATATTTTTCACACAGATCCTCAATATATTGTAGGGGATAAAGACTGCTGTAGAAGGAAGCGAAAGAATTTAGTGAATGAAACTTAAACGCCACTGGTTAAAACTTTTATAAATAGATAACATATTGTAACAAAATCATTCCACGTACAGTACCTCGTACTTGTCAAAGCTATCATATGTGTAACTTATATCATTTCTATACTCACGTTGGTGATGGTACACGTCCTACAGTTACCTCCCCTTCTGTTACTACAGTAGAACCAGTCTCAGAGATTATCCTTCTGTTAAGAATCAGTACCTGTCTTCAGAGACCACCCCATTTTATCACACTGGACAGTAGAAAAGTGCTAGTGCTTCATGTGTCATATATGGGAACCTTTGGCATAGTTATGGGGTTATTGAAGAAAGGAGGTTCATTTTGAATTCTTTGCTTCAAATGGATATTGGGATGGTGTAAATGAAAACCCTGTGTAGAACCTGGCCGGAGACAGCATCCCTTGTTACTACTTTAGAACCTGTCCTGAGAGACCACACTAAATAACCTGTCCTTATTAGAGATCATGCATATCTCACAATGCTAATGTTATAGAACATTTTTTTAAGATATCATATCCTGCCATGGTCATGATCTTATGAACACCTGACAAATTACTTTTGCTTATTTTCATAGAACAATATGTACTTGATATGTCAACTTGTTATTGTGTACAAAAGAAGAGATCTATTAATGGTAATGATAATAATGACTACATGAAACATTAGTGACACTTGTTCATTATATATTCTGGTGTGAATTGTCTCCTGTCAAACTTTGCTCTACATAGTTTTGCCTTGTGTCAAGTTTTTACTCTGAAGAGAAGAAATGAAAATTTGTGAAAAAAAGTACAGTATTTGAATTTAATATTTAAAGTTTTCAATGAATTACAATGCATCAAAAATCTATTTGGAGGATTTCATAATGAATATACCTGGTAATAAAGTTATTTATCATGTAGCGGCCTATGGAATTCAAATACACAAAGTGAAATATAATTATGTAAATTGTGAATATTTAATATACAGG
The DNA here is from genome assembly GCF_002113885.1 of Mizuhopecten yessoensis. Taxonomy (NCBI): domain Eukaryota; kingdom Metazoa; phylum Mollusca; class Bivalvia; order Pectinida; family Pectinidae; genus Mizuhopecten; species Mizuhopecten yessoensis. The sequence goes on from NW_018407082.1 coordinate 977,861, forward strand.
TGAGGAAGTGTTGTAGTTTTATAAATATCCTAATTTGTGATAATTTGACATTTTACAGGTGTCTGGATCACAATAATCTTCATTTTGTGACTTAAAAATATAAATGTCCCTTGGGCTCATCACCAAGCAAGAAGATGTCTTGATTTGTCCAAAAAGCTGCTAGCTAAATACTGTAATAAGTTGGGATATTTATTTTTCATTTTGAAATGAGAAAAAAGCCATACAGGTGTATTTGTAAATAAATCTGCCAAGAAAGTACTGTTGAATATGAATCATTGAATCAAAACGGTTGCCTCTATGGTTCCAAATGGAACCACACATACCAGTACAATATATCAGTGTGAAGCTTATATATAATAACTTATCTCAAGTTCCAAAAGACATTTAGCATACAATTGGCATCAACAAAATGGTTTTGAATGTAAAACGCCGATAAATAAGTGATGTTATTTTGTAATTCCAGGCTCTGTAGGACTATGTTGTGAGCCTGTGTAAGATTTGGTTTGATAATGATACACATGTTGTACCACACAGTGAATGTGTCCTACTATGCATGTTATATATACTGTACCCAGATATTTTACTGGTTTTTGTTTTTATTGGGTACTTTTTGAAAAGTGAGCAATCTTTCTCTCTTCTCTGTTTATAGAGACAGTCACATCATCTTAATTCCCCTGCAAAACATTTAAAACTTTATCAAAACCTTGTTATATTGCCACCAGTTGCCGAAGAAATATTTGACATTTTAACGGGGTAATATATTGAAGTAGACGGAGAACTGTTAAAGGAGAACCCTTATGATGTCAGTAAATTAAATGAGATAATACTGTATACCAGGATTGTTTTACCTTTTTTGCCCTTCGTAATGAAGGCAAATTTATCCTTATAGCAAACATAAGTAAACGACATCATAAAACGAGTATTTAAATGCATAGGGTGAAATTGAAACTGGGCAAATATGGACGTTTACAGCTATGGTCGTTTACAGCTACGGGCGAAAGGTTGACTAGGTGAAAATACTCTGTTGTACAGGGCACTCTAATTATACCGTGTAAACAAAGCAACAAGACAGTTGTATAATTGACATGATAGATTTATTTGGTACATGAGTATCCAATGTAACAGTGGTTGTGATTATTTTACATACAGGTATGTACATAGTATTTAAATACAAATAAAATAATGTCTTTGGAATGAGTAATTACATAAAAAGTGAAGAAACCAACAGCACAGACAAAACATCAAGCAACATGGAGGCTAGAAACTATGCACACTATCACTGCCTCGCAATTAAAATCGTATATATTACAACGTGTTTACAGATGCATTCACTGGTATAAATGTTGTCATTTTATTGGAAAATTGTCTCTAGTTTTCCTTAATTTTGCAATAAACTGAAAAAGTTCTCCATTTATTGGAGCTTTTAGAAGAAGAATTTTGATTGGTCAAATATAATCACCAGAGCAAATACTATTCTCCCAAACTCTAGACTAAGATTTCAGTAAAAAAAAATCATTTTTTTGTGTGAATTTTTATCATAGCCTTACATGTATAATGAATGCTATAGTGTTTAATTACACAACAGCTCACCGTCCCAAGGTGTAAAGTCTCCTACCCAATACACGGATTACACATAGGGTAGGCTCCATAGCACATCTGTGGAAGTAAAATCATGTCTAGGTACGTCACACTAACATCCTCCTACGACACAGAAATTCTCCCTTAATTCTCCTTATCGTGGACTGAAACATTCCATTTCCATCCCTATAGTTCTCACAGATTCGTACACACTCCTCTCATGATAATGTATATCTAGTTTTGTACCACCCAAAAGTTTTGAAATTACATACGTGTGCATAAGATTTTACCAACAAGGACTACAAAGTACACTTCTTTACCAACAAGATACATTTCCAGATCTATGTTTTCCCAAATGATGTTCAGCGAGTTTTGAAGCTCTTTTTTTCAGGAGTCCAGAGTGTCATTATTTAAATATTGATGGATCCATTTACTAAGAGATACTCTAGCAGACTTCTGTACTCCGTTCGCTACAGAAAGCACAAGTCCAAGACTTCTTTTTGTAATAGCATTGATATAATGACTCCCAAAATTAAAAAAAAAGTCAGTTGTAGTTACTATAATTCAAATTTGACATAACTGCAGAAGCAAAGATTATTCATACATATCACAAACCTTTACACAACAAATACAATTAATTAATGCTACCTACAGTAGATAGATCAAGAAAAATTTAATTGACAATAAATTTTTAAACAATATAAAAATTATTGCTCTTCATACATTTATAATTCATAAACTACAATACTCGTGTTTAATTTGTACAGAAATAAATACAAGCCATCAATTCTATTGTTTATAAGGATTTCAGATTCAACATGAACATCCATCTTTACCAAAATCATTCATCATTAGAATTTAATCTAAAAAGATATAGCTATGTTTAACATCCGTAGATTAATTTTATTATACATTTCTTAAACTGCAGGTATTGATTTGATAATACAGAAAAGATACACCTTCTACAACTTAAATCAAAGCATATGTGATCATCAGTTAAATTGTATTTAAGGTAATATGCTACCTTACTGTGAATGAATCTCCATTCCAAGAGAGTTCCGCATTTAAGAAAATTGCCAGTTGGTAATTATAAGACCAGTTGAAATAAAGGTGACACACTTGAACGGAAAACTTCATATGGACACTTTTGAATTATGAAATTATTGTTGTGATTTTAAATGTTGATGACGTCAGAATTAACGGGTCTAATATTCAAAGTAACATGTACCCTTAAATGCTTCATTGACAGTACAGAGAAAAAATAACCATTGGTTTAATGATCATTAAGCCAATATTTTTTTTTACACCGTTTGTCTGATGTTCGTCATATTGAAACCTACAACACATATTTCTTTTCTAGTTAAAATAATTTAAGGACAATATCAGGTCTTTAATATATGAATTTGTAACCGTATTCAAAACCTGATCAATTATATCAGTTAAATTGATAAACAACACACAAACAAAATAACATAATGGGATTAAAATTTAAAAACAAAATGTAAATTATGAATTCATTTCTAATGTAAGGGTCTTATAAGGATTTGTTTAAGCTACATACAATTAACAAGGGACGTCTTAAAATGTTATACCATCAAATTTATCAAACTGTTAACAAATCTGGTTTACTTCTTACCTGCTAATTTGTGTACATGTAAGAAATATTTGTTTATTGTCAATCGACAATTTGTGTCTTTTATTTTTATCAATTGATCTTTTATATATGAGGTACTAATTTTCAATGCCATGTATAAAGACTTTCCTACAAAAAAAATTGAAGTTAAATGAAGTGTAGGAATAACAACATATAACAAAGACAAATACCAGCAGAATACAGGCAGCTTACAACACCAACAAAAACATAAATCACCTGTCCAAAGTGGAATTATCTCCCTTTATAATCTAATTCGCTTGTCCATTATTGAATTATCTCCCTTTGTAATGCTACCTGATATTGCCAACTGCGACACAGTGCCTGTCAAAAGTATCTTGCCGTGTCAACCTCTAACACTGTCGGGGTAGGTAATTAACATGTTTACCTTGTTATGACAACTATGGTGTAATGTCGGACTGCTATCAGATATACTGTAATGTATATAGTTCAGCATTACCCATTCTATAATATGTACATCTCTAAAAAAACTAAACAACTGTATGTTGACAAATTTATTACATCAACATGTGAAAATCAAACCAGGTTTTCCTATCTGCATATTTCTACCCAAATGTAGAAGTGTGTACTACAGGTTGCTGGCTGTAACAGAAATAGTAAATGGTCCCATGCAAGTTTTTCACTCACAAATTAATTTCTAATTCTACTTTCACGGCCTGTGTAATAACTCTGTTATTAGATTGTCTCTACATATTAATATCCCATGCAAAACCTCCCATATATTAACATTTCCCAGAATTCCCTGCTGCAGTTTCATGGTGTTAGTCAAATGTTTTTGTTTTATTAATAAGACATTTTAAGTCAAATGTTTTCTGATATGCTTAATTAAAATGATCAATGTAAAGTATTGTTTGCAATTGAGAATTTTGTATTTTTGAATATCAAATATAAATCTTTACCTTTGCACTGATCAAATATTTTCCTTCTTTATTGTACCTTTAAATAAATGTAAACTTGTATTCAAATTTTAGAATATAAATTTAATACTATAATACTGCAATGCAATACAGTACATTCCATCTAAACATTCTGGACTGTACAGGTAACTTTTTTTTTAAAAGAGTGTAGTTTAAACAAAGTAATGTACAAAGTGTTGTATTTCAACTTATATTTGATTGTTTTAAATCTGTTAATGTACAATTTTTATCAAATCTTTAAAAGGTATAACACATGATGTTGGAAATATGAATGACCTACAAATGTACTTTCACAATGGATCTGATAATGGATTTTTATCCATTTCAATACGATAATGAATACTGATGACAATGTTAAAGGTGAAAACTAGGCAGCTGAATTATAAAATTGTTCAATTTAAATCAATTTTCATCACACTCTACAGAAATAAATATGCAAACAAAATTATGAAATAAGCTCACTATAAATCACGCTGGTACCTGTTTTGTAGAAGGAGTTTTAAGTTACGTCTTGTGTAGCCGTCTACAATAGACCAATGCTTACGTTAAAAGCACTTCCCCGTGTGTTTCCTCTGGTGTTCATTTGAGTGGAGCGGGTAAATAATGGGTCTTATATAAGACTGCTAACCTTCGTGTATTTACCGTAATTATCCCACATAATACAACGCAATTGTTCCTGTGTCAATATCTTTGAGAGAATATAACATATTCTTTCATTTATGCGTTTGTTAAAACAAGCAATAAATACTTCATGAATACTTTCAATACATTTTAAAGTGAGTACAAAGAATAAGTGTAAACATGTACAATACTGTTATAACATCCTAGATGATTAACAGGTAATATCCTGTTGGTATCAACTATCTGCAATGTACAATCCAACCCCCCCCCCCCCCCCCCCCCCGCGACGCCGGGGGCTAGTAAATATAGGTTAGACAAGTACAACAGTTCAAAATCAACCTACAGGCTAGTATTCTAAATTTGAAATTGTACGTCCCCCCAAATTTGATCCACGTTACTTTGAACATGCTCCGAGAAAAAATATGGGAGACATGTTTTTCCTCAACAAACAGGTTTATTTTTTAAATTACTTTTCCTACTTATTTCAGAAATTCCTTTATGTCATCGGCTTTATAACCAAGATAATCGTGGTTCCAGTATAAATATTTCATAAAGTAAGAAATAATAAAATCCACAGTTTGCATAAACATGTACATGTACTACGTTTCCTTTGTTCCTTAATTATAATGCCACACTCTATAGAACGATGCCTGAAGTAGTTGTAAGGAAGATAACTCTACAATATTTCTAATCATTGCACTCAAATATCACCTAGTGTTCAAACATCACAATATCAACAACCATACGACTTGTCCCGTGTAAAATGAGTCTAATTTTGTTCCTCATCAGCTCTTCTTGTGGAGGTTGCTGTTGCTTTCCCTTCTGAGTCATTCTACTGTCTGATTTCGCCTTCCATCCAAAAAGCTCAGCCAATCATGTCACTCTGCCTGAGAGTCAGTGACCTCCCATCCCAAGTCATTCAAGACTACAGTCACTATATGCCTCAGTTAATCCTCTATCTGAGTCGCCCTCAGGTTGAGTAATTCTATACTACAGTGTCATTCTATTAGCGACACATCGACTGTTGAATCATTCTGACACCTAGATGCTCAGCCATCCAAGGGTTGAAGCAGCAAATCTTGCAATAAATAAATTTACTCTCCCCAAATTAAACAGGCAATAAACGCTAGCACACTAACAAATGTCCACAATCCTAGAATTTGATCGCGTGTATGTAGATATCTGGATCTGCTGATCTGGCACAGTAAAAACCCTTACACAAGTAGCATGATGATGCAGTGATCTGATATCTGGCTTTGTACAAAATGTTTGTCTTGTGTAATATCATCAAGTCAGTGGACTGACCAATCCAAACTCTTGTTACATTTCATCATGTGAGGATTGACCGATCCAAACTCTTGTAACATTTCATCATGTGAGAATTGACCAATCCAAACTCTTGTTACATTTCATCAGGTGAGAATTGACCAATCCAAACTCTTGTTACATTTCATCATGTGAGGATTGACCGATCCAAACTCTTGTAACATTTCATCATGTGAGGATTGACCAATCAAAAGTCTTGTTACATTTTACCATGTCTGGCATATATCAATTTTTCCACATCCCCTTCACAACCTTGAGTGCTGGGAAAGGAATAATGTATTGGATTCAGATGAGACTTTGTTGCAAGTATGGTCATCACCTCGAGATGATCTCACTTTAACGTAAGCACCCCAAACATAGATATGACTGATCACATGACATCAAATGTATCAGTCACAAGCCTGGCCACATGACTTGATCACATGACTTGATCACCTGACCTGATCTACATTACCATCACATATATGGTCACTTGATTCTTGTCCAGTTAAAACTACTATTGTCTTTGGTAATCACAAGAACGGGTTCGAGCTGCTCGAAGGGGCTACAGGCTGGGAAGCTGCAGACTGCAAAATACAAATAAATATTTGATCAGACATGTCACTTTTAGGCTCGTATCTACTTAAATAACTTGTGTGTTTCATTTGTCTCCTGGATTTTTATAGATCACAGTTTGGTAAGTAATAACTCCATGCATTGAAAACAGCCTAAGTGGTGTACCAGTAACCATTCCAATTTGAACACTTGTTCTCTGTAAATCATCTATGGTTATAGGTAGAGACTGCCTAAAAGGAAATGTCCAACTCATTTTATAAATCTCACAGAAAACTGAAACAGATTTTAGCTCCTTTACATAAATGCAGATAAATAATATCTATACTTAAATATTTGGATGTTATCTAGGGGAAGGTACCTAGCTACAAGGAAGAGGTTGGTTGTGGAACTAGCTACATTGTACAAGGAAGAGGTTGGTTGTGGATCTAGCAACATTGTACAAGAAAGAGGTTGGTTATGAGACTAGTTACAAGAAAGAGGTTGGTTATGTGACTAGTTACAAGGAATAGGTTGTTTGTGGGAGTAGTTACAAGGAAGAGGTTGGTTATGTGACTAGTTACAAGGAAGAGGTTGGTTATGTGACTAGTTACAAGGAGTAGGTTGNACAAGGAAGAGGTTGGTTATGTGACTAGTTACAAGGAAGAGGTTGGTTATGTGACTAGTTACAAGGAAGAGGTTGTTTGTGGGAGTAGTTACAAGGAAGAGGTTGTTTGTTGGACTAGCTATAAGGACAAGGTTGGTTATGGGAGTGGTAACCCACCATGAAGGGGTTGGCTGTAGGCGCTGGCTGTCCCCATCCTGCACCTCCAGCTGCCGGCCCAAATCCTTGTTGCTGAATTGACATACCCGCCATTTTGTTATCAAAATGTCCTGGTGGCATGGCATTACCAAAATTTGACATGGTCTGGGGCTGAGAGAATGCACCAAAGCCCCCAGCGGCTGGAGCTACATTGCCTCCACCATTTTGCATTCCAAATTGTCCGAAATTAGTGCCACCTTGTTGTTGAGGTGCACCACCCATCCCACTAGATGGCGGCACTGCACCAAACTGACCAAAGCCCCCAGCTGCTGATGTCTGGGGCTGAGCAAATCCGCCCATGGAAGTTGCGGGTGGCTGCTGACCAAATCCTGGGGCCATTGCTGGCTGGCCAAACCCTGCCTGGGTAGGCTGAGTCTGACCACCAAACAATGACTGGCTCCCTGCTCCTCCGAATGGATTACTGGCTGGTCCCATAGCTGGCTGTGCAGGTACTGTGGTTGATCCTCCACCAAATGGGTTTGCACCTGTAAATACACATCATAACACAATAAGATCATGATCACAGACATTCTTGTAATGAATCAATCAATGCCACACACGCTCTTCAAAAAAGTTGTGAATAAGTGGATATACAAAAGAAAGTTGTATTAAGAAGATAAAGCATACATATGGGAAATCAAACAGATCTACTCCATATAAATGTAGATACTGGCCATGAATTATGTATTTATTGATGTGGAAATATTCCAGGTGTTTCCAGTTTTACTGATTCATATAAGAATAACATACAATGACACCTGTGAACAAATTTCAACAAAAATTATATGATTATAAACAACATCAGTAATATTACAAAGTAACCCCCCCATCCTCAAATATTTAATTCTGACTTTAAATCAACATTTTTTATGTTTCCTTATTAGTTTGTTATTGGACTTATATTAGACTAGAAATTAGAATCTAGCTCATGCCATCTCATTCTCAATACATACAATCAGAATCAGCCTGTCAAAGCATTATGGAGGAGAAACCCTCTATACAGAAATGCATCGCTTTGAAAGTTTACTACACATACCACAATAAAGTAATCTAACAAGCTAAGGTAATGTTAGTACAGGTAAAATCTACAAATAGTACACAGGTGAAAATGTACTGTATACCATGTGTCACAGGTAACCTTTACATACTTTGTACAACATTGTACAGGAGAAATATAAACAATTCTCTTTGGATTTTTTCATGCTAAAGTAAGCACAATTTGTATCTATATTGGAAGGTAAAAAGTACCTGGTACTCTGAAGCTATAGGTAAATGTATAATGTACCAACTCTACCTGGTCCTCTGGATCTGTAGCTATAGGTAAATTTATAATGTGCCAACTCTTCCTCGTATTGTCTGTAGCTATAGGTAAATGTATAATGTACCAAATCTACCTGGTACTCTGGATCTGTAGCTATAGGTAAATTTATAATGTACCAACTCTACCTGGTATTGTCTGTAGCTATAGGTAAATGTATAATGTACCAACTCTCCCTGGTACTGTCTGTAGCTATAGGTAAAAGTATGATGTACCAACTCTACCTGGTACTCTGGATCTGTAGGTAAATGTATAATGTACCAACTCTACCTAGTACTGTCTGTAGCTAAAGGTAAATGTATAATGGACCAACTCTACCTAGGACTGTCTGTAGCTATAGGAAAATGTATAATGTACCAACTCTACCTGGTACTCTGTAGCTATAGGTAAATGTATAATGTACCAACTCTACCTGGTATTGTCTGTAGCTATAGGTAAATGTATAATGTACCAACTCTACCTGATACTGTCTGTAGCTATAGGTAAATGTATAATGTACCAACTCTCCCTGTTAGTGTCTGTAGCTATAGGTAAATGTATAATGTACCATCTCTACCTAGTACTGTCTGTAGCTATAGGTAAAAGTATAATGTACCAACTCTACCTGGTACTCTGTAGCTATAGGTAAATGTATAATGTACCAACTCTACCTAGTACTGTCTGTAGCTATAGGTAAATGTATGATGTACCAACTGTACCTAGTACTGTCTGTAGCTATAGGTAAATGTATAATGTACCATCTCTACCTAGTACTGTCTGTAGCTATAGGTAAAAGTATGATGTACCAACTCTGCCTGGTAATCTCTGTAGCTATAGGTAAATGTATGATGTACCAACGCTCCCTGGTAATCTCTGTAGCTATAGGTAAATGTATAATGTGCCAACTCTACCTAGTACTGTCTGCAGCTATAGGTAAATGTATGATGTACCAACTCTACCTTGTACTGTCTGTAGCTATAGGTAAATGTATAATGTACCATCTCTACCTAGTACTGTCTGTAGCTATAGGTAAATGTATGATGTACCAACTCTACCTGGTAATCTCTGTAGCTATCGGTTAATGTATATTGTACAAACTCTACCTGGTAATCTGTAGCTATAGGTAAATGTATAATGTACCATCTCTACCTAGTACTGTCTGTAGCTATAGGTAAAAGTATGATGTACCAACTCTACCTGGTACTCTGGATCTTTAGCTATAGGTAAATGTATAATGTACCAACTCTCCCTGTTAGTGTCTGTAGCTATAGGTAAATGTATAATGTACCAACTCTACCTGGTATTGTCTGTAGCTATAGGTAAATGTAAAATGTACCAACTCTACCTGATACTGTCTGTAGCTATAGGTAAATGTATAATGTACCAACTCTCCCTGTTAGTGTCTGTAGCTATAGGTAAATGTATAATGTACCATCTCTACCTAGTACTGTCTGTAGCTATAGGTAAAAGTATAATGTACCAACTCTACCTGGTACTCTGGATCTGGAGCTATAGGTAAATGTATAATGTACCATCTCTACCTAGTACTGTCTGTAGCTATAGGTAAAAGTATAATGTACCAACTCTACCTGGTACTCTGTAGCTATAGGTAAATGTATAATGTACCATCTCTACCTAGTACTGTCTGTAGCTATAGGTAAATGTATGATGTACCAACTCTACCTGGTACTCTGGATCTTTAGCTATAGGTAAATGTATAATGTACCAACTCTCCCTGTTAGTGTCTGTAGCTATAGGTAAATGTATAATGTACCATCTCTACCTAGTACTGTCTGTAGCTATAGGTAAATGTATAATGTACCATCTCTACCTAGTACTGTCTGTAGCTATAGGTAAATGTATAATGTACCAACTCTACCTAGTACTGTCTGTAGCTATAGGTAAAAGTATAATGTACCAACTCTACCTGGTACTCTGTAGCTATAGGTAAATGTATAATGTACCAACTCTACCTGGTACTATGTAGCTATAGGTAAAAGTATGATGTACCAACTCTACCTGGTAATCTCTGTAGCTATAGGTAAATGTATAATGTATCAACTCTACCTGGTACTCTGGATCTGTAGCTATATGTAAATGTATAATGTACCAACTCTACCTGGTACTGTCTGTAGCTATAGGTAAAAGTATGATGTACCAACTCTACCTAGTATTGTCTGTAGCTATAGGTAAATGTATAATGTACCAACTCTACCTGATACTGTCTGTAGCTATAGGTAAATGTATAATGTACCATGGTACTCTACCTGGTACTCTGGATCTGTAGCTATAGGTAAATGTATAATGCACCAACTCTACCTGGTAATCTGTAGCTATAGGTAAATGTATGATGTACCAACTCTACCTGGTACTGTCTGTAGCTATAGGTAAATGTATAATGTACCAACTCTACCTGGTAATCTGTAGCTATAGGTAAATATATAATGTACCAACTCTACCTGGTACTGTCTGTAGCTATATGTAAATGTATAATGTACCAACTCTACCTGGTACTCTGTAGCTATAGGTATATGTTTTGTTTCACATTCAAGACTTGAGGGTAACACATGTTTTGAAACTTTCTATCCGTGAGGATTTAAATGATCAGAAAAATGTATCTTGATGTTCCTCATCACTGTTTTTGGTACAAAATCTGGAAAGTCAAAATTTGGTAATCTTTAATACATGTTTATATAACTTACTTTTAACTTTTCCTTGAGTGTAACGGACTGTCACCTTTTTACTACTAAAAACATGGGCTGCAATGCAATGCTAAGGTATAAATACACAATGTACCATATGTGTAACCCGGAGTCACCAAACTTCTCCCACAAATTGTAACATTTCTTTGCCACATAAAGTAGGATGAAAATTAAATGACAGGTGAGGAAACCAATAGACAACAAGATGGCCGAAAAAAGAAAGAAATATTGTGCACAGCCATAGCGACAGTAACCATGACAATACACAATAAAGCAATAGTGAACAGCCAATCAGATAAGTGTCTGGTTTTTCTGCTGAATGTCCAAAATTAAATAAGAATCATATGAAATACTTCAATAGAAACCATAGTTGTATCTTCTCATTTAGATTCAAATTGCATAAAGCCAATGCAAAATGTATTCAAATATATTGCAGTTTTGGATAATTTTATTCCAAAATGTAGGTATGAAATAGTTTTTGATTCAAGTCTTAATTAACAGTGCAGTTAAAATTATTTGAAATGGAAATTAAAGAAACTACAGTAAGGATTTCAACAGTCAACACGCAGACAGCAAGGGTTTTATGTATTGATAAGACAAGGGTTCAGCTGATAAAATCACAATATTGCATCAAAGTGTTCAATCTAATATTGCATAAATACATCTGTGCTAATATATACATGTGTTGTAGTAGTTTATACATTGTTTTTCATCATGTAATCATGACAGATGTCATTGTTTGTGTAATGTATGTATAAGCACAGCTATAACATTATACAGAGGTATGTATGGAGAATGTTATTTTCTGTCAATATGTATATTATTATGTATGCATACATTGATTATCTATGTAAAAACATGCAATTAAAACCTGTTTATATATTTTGTGTATAATGTTTAATATATTCAATTAAAAATAATGCAGATTTGTTGATCTGAGTAGGTCCATGTACTACATGTAGAACTGATTTCTAAGGTACAAATGATTTCCAACACAACATCTCTACCATACTACCTGCATAGTCTCTGAAATCATATCTATACATACAATTCAAAGGTTGGAACATCCCTCCAAGCTTGTTATGTATGTATAAAAATGTTTCACCATGGATTTTTAATTAAACCCAATTTTCTGTACAGTACACTATAGAATGGTGAGAATGCATACTTGCCAACCCTCCCTATTTTGGAGGAGATTCTCGACTAAGAACATTTTCATTCAGTAAACTTGCCAAACTACTGCTTTACACTAAGATCTTATGTTTTCATCAGAAAGAATAACCAAAAAGATCCTATTCTGAAGTGTTACTTTTAACCTGGGGTTGTATATATACACGTTTTATCTATGTTTTAACTTTGAGCAAAAGGAACCTCCCCCATGAAAATTTCACAAGGTTGGCAAGTATGAGGTTGAGAATAGTGACTGGTTTAGTCAGCTCCCGCTGAATCACCCAACCAACGTTAATGAACCCACATTATCTGGACATCACCTCTCTACATACCTACAAATTCAGGAAGACAACCTTTCTTTGTAAATGAGAATCGGCAATTACAATTTTGGAAAGTAACTGGCTTTGTGATGTTCCTGTGTTTGTTTGAATGTAAAGGAGTATTTCCACAGAGAAACATATTTATTTGAAAGTCGTTCATGATTGTGTAGGAAATAGAAGTACAGAAATGAAATATAGAATAGTAAGATTCTCATGTCGCATATCACGGAAGGCGTCAACACTCAGAGGATGGTTGGGTGGCACAGTGTATAACACACTCGCCTTTCACCAAGGTGACCGGGGTTCAATTCCCCCCTGATTGGTCGTGAAAGGTTACGGGCTCACCTGCCCGACCACTTGGCACTCCAATTTCCTCCCACATTAAGACCCCCCGCGTGTTAACACCCGAGCCAACAAGACTGATTGATATAGGTTGTAATAACTTGTATCATAATTGCTGTAAAGTATATAAACTTGATTATTATTATCAACATTCAGAGAACCAGAAAAAGAAAACCTAAATGTCACTGTATATGCGTCCTTTTCTACGGGATAAAACTGTCACTGTATAATTATGGATGCTTTCCATTTAGCCGGCAGTACCAGCACTGGCAGTACTAGCTATAGAGGTGAAGATACCAACCATTACAATGATGCCTCTTACATTGCCAGCAACGATGCTAGCAAATTATGACAAATGGTAATCCATTATTGTAGCGATTTATTTACCTGAAATCATCGGTAAGGATAAAATGGAAAGTGTCATATGTCTCCATTTTTGTATGAGGTTATTAAATATTTCCTTTCTTTTTTGTTGTTTCCTTGGTCCTGTTGCCATTTTTTTGTATAAACATTGAGTTATGATGTTGTTGTTTCTCTTTGGGTGCTGTTATTTATTTTGTATCGACATTGTGTTTGGGTTTTCATTTTTGTTGACTTCATTGTATTTGTTTTTGTTTACTTGTAGGAATTGTGTACCGATACAATTTGACAGAGACATCACTGAATAAATATATATATAAGTTCTAGATAGGAAGCCGTGTTATATTTAGCAGTGATAAATGTGACTAATTACAATTCTTGTTAGTACTGTATTTTTACATAATTTTAAATAAAAGGATTTCAAAGTTGACGACCATGTTATTGTGTTAATAGGTTTTTTGTTTGACAGTATTTCTACATATAGGTACATATTGGCTAACATGACCAGGCTTGTACATGTACATGGATATAGGGACGAACTAGAAAAGAAATCATACTACCAAAATACAAGTAATGTAGAATAAATGGCAAGAATAATTCAATCAGTTGCATAACCACAAATAACTACCTGTGACCTGTCATATGACCTTCAGGCTAAATATGCGTGAACAACTAAAAAACCAGACAGAAATTATGTTATTTCGATGGCAATCAGTTACATCAAAATTTCTAGAAGTGATATTTAATGTGAAAATATAAAACTCTCAGCAGCATAAATGGCAGATTCAGAATCCTAAGAACATCCTCCCACCCCTTTTCCATCTTTTCCCCTCAATTTAGGATCAACCAAACCCAAATCCTATGAATAAATCTCTGGAACTGCCACTGACAAAGCTTGCTTTGATCATTTGTACACAAGAAGATCAGTAAAATCTTAATTCCAGCTTCATAATATATGCCCTATTCCCATGTGATATCTTTTTCTCTGGCGAAATCATTGAACTTTTGTCACAGGTAGTTAGGTAAAACTCAGAAACCAATGAACAAGTTTGGAACCAACGTATGAACCATGCAATAAACTAGGACGGTAAAGACAGTGTCATGGCCAACAAGCTGTACTGTACCAGATGCTGACGAGATAAAGGGGTTGCCTGGGTTTCCGACTCTCTGCGAGGCTGACCAATCAAAACACAACAAAATTTTAAATAAAAAACAATTCTACAAACAAAATAAAAGAGACTTCATAGGTCAGTACATAACACACACACAACCCTACTTTGCTTTTTAGGGTTGGGTCTATTCTTTTTTGCCAGGCACCTGTTTTTTTTTATATTATTACTATAACTTAATAATAAAAAAAAAAACTGTAAAAGTATACTGATCAAATCTGATTGATTCAACTTTTTGCTCACTTAAGGATCCCTGTGCCACTACAGGCAAAACACTAGAGAGTTCCAATGCATTTTTTTAGATATAACTGTAGCACATTTAAGCCAAGGTACATGTACTAACATTAATTACCATGTACAGTGTAGCTCAGTTGGTTAGAGTAACAGTATAACAATCTCAGGTGAAGGCTTCAATCCTGGTAAAATCAGGCCAAGTTTTTACACACAGAACAATGTTGTTTATAGTATGTTTTTATTTCATCTTTTCATCATTTTTTCATAGAAAGGGTTGATTCAGAAATGATAAGCCTTGTCAGAAAAAAACAGTATCTAATGCATATTTCCAGATTTAGGCAGTGGTACAGATATCCTTAAATCTATTGTCTATGAAAATGTCTTACATACAATTTATCATATGTATTTGTGCTAAATTGTACACATTTAACTCATTCACCCCTGAAGACACATTTGAACTCTTCCAATTCAAAGGTTGGAATAGTTCATTATGAAATTTCAGGGGTGAATGAGTTAATATCTCCCTTAGTTCAAGAGTCTTCCATAACTATATTCCTAGACTTTATTACAGTAGATAGAAGATAAGTAAGAAACTTTTGTCCTTTTAACATCCGTATATTTATGTAACTTTAAACAGACACACAATGTGCTGATCAAGATTACTTTGGTTATTTTTTTTTATCACAAAAGACTAAAACACAACCTTACTACACTAAATATTAATAAACAAATCTAGTAGGAAAAACATAATGGAGAAGAATGGAACAGTTCAAGAAGAAAGTGCTAGTAACCAAAGTAAATGGATTACATGTTTTGATTTTTGCAATTAAACGAGATATAATGATCATGACTTTCTGTTCTCACCTGCATTAGGAAACGCGTTGGAAGATGTGGCATTTGTGGTGGAGGAGGTGTTCCAGTTGAAGCCAGTATTGGCCGCAGCGTTTGGCTGGCTATTCCAGCTGACTGCTGTAGTGGGGGTCTGAGCCGGCGCCGGAGTGTTTTTGACCCCTGATCCATCCCAGCTGCCACCCCCTCCGGATCCCCAGTTAAGGGCTGACCCGTTATCTCCAGAGCCACCGGTCCAGCCCACCGAGGGACTTGGCTGGGTTGTAGCTACTGGGTCCGAGCTGAATAGGTCGGCCAAAGATGCATACTTATCTCCCCCTTGTTGTGCCGCAGAAGAGGCAGGTGTAGAGGCTGGGGTGGACTGAGGAGTAGAGAAAACCCCGTTAGCTGTGGTCGGAGGCTTATCCTGGGCTGAACTTCCCATGGGAAAAAGTGTGTCTGCAACAAAGGAGACACAAATTATAAATACTACAAAATCAAGTGGTGAAGAAATACAACTGAACATATATTTTTTTTATCATTTTTTTTGTTATGGGTGATAATTTAACCGAACCCTTCAACAAAGCAAATTCTGAAATGGTATCCAAACCTTGACATCAACTGTAAATCTAAGTACCATCTTCAACTAAATATGTGATTAGTACAACACACCAAGGCTACTAAATATAGATCACCCTTATCGTACACACTGGTTTCTACAGTAGTTTTTAGGGTACTTTAGGGCCCTTCTGGAGTATAGATTCTGATACACAGCCTCAGCATTGGTAAAAATTCACCATTTAGTTTCAGATTTTACATTTTTGTGACCCCTTATTGCCTCGCCAATGAGCCCCCTGGGTGGTGTTAGGTGTTCGGGGTTAAAGGGTCAGCCACCTCCAGAATTGAGATTCAGATCCTGACCTGAGGCTGAGGTTTCCACTAAGTTTCACCACAGACACAGTTTCTGACGAAGTTGAAAATCTGATTATTTATGGGTGACGCACAACGCATGACAGCAGACGACAGACGAATGACAGTAGTTTCAGGTGACCTGAGTGACTCGGGCGACCTAAACATGCCGTCATTATTTTCCAACAGAATAAGTACAGGTGTCTGTGAAACAGCAAAATCATTTAATGATGCGGGTCATTTAGCAGGTATGTCATTAATTTATACCAGACACATAAGTCTATAACAACATAAAGCTTTTACATCCTCTGGGATTTGTTACCTTTTACATCCTCTGGGATTTGTTAACTATTACATATCCTCTGGGATTTGTTAGCTTTTACATCCTCTGTGATTTGTTAGCTTTTACATCCACTGGGATTTGTTAATTTTACATCCTCTGGGATTTGTTAGCTTTTGCATCCACTGGGATTTGTTAGCTTTTACATCATCTGGGATTTGTTAACTTTTATATCCTCTGGGATTTGGTAGCTTTTACATCCTCTGGCATTTGTTAACTTTTATATCCTCTAGGATTTGTTAACTTTTACATCATCTGGGATTTCTTAGCTTTTACATCCTGTGGGATTTGTTAACTATTACATATCCTCTGAGATTTGTTAGCTTTTACATCATCTGGGATATGTTAACTTTTATATCCACTGGGATTTGTTAGCTTTTACATCCACTGGGTTTTGTTAACTTTTACGTCCTCTGGGATTTGTTATCTTTTACATCATCTGGGATATGTTAACTTTTATATCCACTGGGATTTGTTAATTTTTACATCATCTGGGATTTCTTAGCTTTTACATCCTCTGGGATTTGGTAGCTTTTACATCCTGTGGGATTTGTTAACTTTCACATCATCTGGGATTTGTTAACTTTCACATCATCTGGGATTTCTTAGCTTTTACATCCTCTGTTATTTGTTAGCTTTTAGATCCTCGGGGGTTTGTTAACTTTTACATCATCTTGGATTTGTTAGCTTTTGCATCCACTGGGATTTGTTAGCTTTTACATCATCTGTGATTTGTTAACTTTTATATCGTCTGGGATTTGTTAGCTTTTACATCATCTGGGATATGTTAACTTTTATATCCGCGGGGATTTGTTAACTTTTATATCGTCTGGGATTTGTTAGCTTTTATCTCCTCTGGGATTTGTTAAGTTTTACATCCTCTGGCATTTGTTAACTTTTATATCCGCGGGGATTTGTTAACTTTGACATCATCTGGGATTTGTTAATTTTTACATCATCTGGGATTTGTTAATTTTACATCCTCTGGGATTTTTTAGCTTTTGCATCCACTGGGATTTGTTAATTTTTACATCATCTGGGTTATGTTAACTTTTATATCGTCTGGGATTTGTTAGCTTTTACATCATCTGTGATTTGTTAACTTTTATATCGTCTGGGATTTGTTAGCTTTTGCATCCACTGGGATTTGTTAGCTTTTGCATCCACTGGGATTTGTTAGCTTTTGCATCCACTGGGATTTGTTAACTTTTATATCCTCTGGGATTTGTTAGCTTTTACATCCTCCGGGATTTGTTAACTTTTACATCCTCTGTGATTTGTTAGCTTTTATATCCTCTGGGATTTGTTAACTTTTACATCCACTGGGATTTGTTAGCTTTTACATCATCTGGGATATGTTAACTTTTATATCCTCTGGGATTTGTTAACTTTTACATCCTCTGGGATTTGTTAACTTTTATATCCTCTGGGATTTGTTAACTTTTACATCCTCTGGGATTTGTTAACTTTTACATCCTCTGGGATTTGTTAGCTTTTATATCCTCTGGGATTTGTTAGCTTTTACATCCTCTGTGATTTATTAACTTTTACATCCACTGGGATTTTTTATTAATAAGCTGTAATGCATGGTGAAAAACATTCACTGCATAACATACACATTTTCTATCCAATATATCTGAAAACTGAAACTGAAAGGTTTTGGTTCATTGGAGAGATAAATACACCAAATTTGTCTGGAACCACTGTTATTGCAGCATACATCCAGTGTTTTCCTGCTTACTAATATATACGAGGATTTTTCCAAATCAGTGTTTTTGTTACCTCTATTTTACAACAGTCTGTTCCTTTATGAATTGGGAAAATTACATTATTTGTATTGAAGTAGGGAATTTTAAGAAATAAGGCTTTTTCTATTAAGGGAAAAGCACCTGTATTCGGCAGTAAAATCACTGCAAATAAAGTCTGAATAGTTCAAAATTCATCAGTAATTTTTTATGTGAGAACATGGTTCTATGTATTATACCATCCAAACTTTCCCAATTTTGCACGTGTGCCGCAAAAAAAATCCCAAATTGGTCGGGGAAAAACACTTATACAGTACACATGTACTGAAGTCAGACTGATTCATACAGTACACATGTACTTAAGTCAGACTGATTCATACAGTACACATGTACTTAAGTCAGACTGATTCATGTATGTGTTTTCTTCTTCATTTTTTATTTGTATTTACCAAAGGTTATGAACTATTTGAAACTAATTAAAGTTCATTTTTGCAATGATATGAATTTAAAGGAATGTTTTAAGGACAATTTCAGGTACCCTGTAATACACAGGTATACCGCGGTAGGTATGGAACTAAAGATCAGCACACAAAAACACAGCAACAACATCAATTCTGCCTATTTTCACACATCATTGAATGTGATGATAGCTTGGGATTAAGGGAGATAATTGACAATCATGCCTTAGATACTTTTTGCAAATAATTGCAAAGTAACAACTTAAGTGGCCTAAATTTCTATGTATCTATACACTCCAACAAACATTATTTTAGGAAACGAAGAGAATAAGAATGTTTAACCTATGCCGCTACCATCAAGTAATGCATTTCAAATTTTAATTTAAAAAAAATCAAACATGATATAACATTATTTTATATGTAGACTAAATAATATACACCCAGGTGATACATAAAGCCACTTCAAACAAAAGTCGTACAGAAACTTGATGTAAAGGAATGTGGAAGGATTTGGATTTGAAGTTTCACCGAGAGTGGAGGTCGGGTATATATATAGGTGGTAGAGTGAGGAAGGTTTGGGTAGGGCTACTTACTGCCGCTAGATTGGAAGGGGAGGCTGGTTTGTGCTGGTGCTGTGAACTGGCTATTAAAGTTGCTAAAATCTGCAAACCCGCCTGAAATAAAGGTCAAGTAAAGGTCAGCACCACACATATAGGTCATTATACATTATTCGCAGGTATACAATATTTTTATGGCGTCCAGTCTATTGTCGAATAAATTAACCTAATGCACTAAAAATACAAGTGATGTATACAAAATATCTGTATTCCAGACACTCAGTATACTCGGCAGTGAACCTTACAATGAGGTCCCTTTTCGTACCTTCACATGCATGAGGTGTGCATGGATGGGTTTGTGCTGTAGGTTGTTTGACATGTTTATTTGGGGTTTTACATCCTTGCAACAGCTTCTTATAGGGTCGTATAAAGACGGGTGCAGCAGGTTGTTAGTTTATTTGGGGTATTACGTCCTTGCAACAGTCAAGATCATAATTATATGGGTGCTGGGGGTTGTATACATTTTCTGCTTGTCATGGGTTTGTGTTTCCAACACCTCGTTTATAGTGTCTTTCCAACTTAATATAACAGTACAGAAACTGTTATAACCTTAACCCAGACGACAACATACTTCATTCTAGGCAGGAGACTTAGAGGCAATGACTTAAGGAAAAATGTTCAGCTTGCTCAAGGACAAAAGCACATCCCGGCTTCTGAGGGATCCGACCCTACAGCCTAATCGTAAATAGGCTGAGTCACTTCTAACTGTGTTTTCTATGAGTCTCCAGGTATAGTCTGTCAGATGTTTCTGGTTAAAGATTTGGGATAATACATGTATGTGTTATGGATTGCGATCAATTGTACTGAATAACAGGAATGTAATAACAGAATCTCAAGAACTGTCTCTGATTTATAAATTTAGCATAGATCCTGTGTGACGATTCATCAACTTGCAATATAAACGCAGATGTGTTTTGTCAATACATACCTGTGAAAACTGACAAACACAGAATGAATCTAACAAACACAGAATGACTCTAACAATGTATTTCTTATATAAAATTTTGAATATTTAAAAGAGTACCATCTTAGGGAATACAAGGTCATACTTTCCCTCTAACCAAATGTCTTACTTATTTGTCATTTTAATACTTTCAATGATTCCTTAACAGCCAATGAACTCACCCAAACACTTAATCAATAAGCCAATATTCACCATGTCTCTACAAGAACTAATTACAGTTAATGGTGACGAGCTGACTTAAATATAAGTCAAACACAACATACATACCGGTACTTTATATTTTTAGCATGTGATTATATATATCTTGGACAATTAGGAAAAAACATCAGATGATAGAAAAGTTCTTTTATTTACACAAAGTCTAGACCTTATCTAAGTGTCTCCACTTTCTGTACCAGTAGAAATGTGGTACTCCATTGTTTCATGTACCAATCCTTCTATCCCTATCTGGTACTGTAATAGGCGTCAATCAAGGGTAGATTTCATTCATAGTGCCTTTTATCTGAGATCTTGATATCAAGTGTTTCTAAACTTCAAGGGAACTCGGTGCACACTGTATGTCCTATCATTCGTCAATATTTAGCCTTGGTATTTGGGCAAATCCAGTAAACGTATCATTCTGTGGCATTTTTACTTCACTACTGTAAATAATCACCTCTTTTTTAACAACAGAAATTCTGTGAAAAATATCAAAAGTACATATACTTCTATACCATGTTCCTCAAATATAATGTGTAGAAAAAATATTCATATTTTCAACCAATCAGGGTCACTGACCTATTTACTCACACAATATCTTAACTACAAGCACCATTCCTCCGGTTATCTCTATTAATTCCAAACCATTCTTAATTCAAATTTTCTCTTAAACAAATTGAGTTTTACTTTTTAAACATTTGAACAAAATGTGTTCACCATCAGATAAAAACTTTTTTTTTTAAATTTCTTTAAAATTTTGAAAATGTCTGTAAGACAAGTATGCCACCCTTGACACTGTGGTTGACCTAAATATAGCAATAGTAAACTTGGCCTTGACCTTGGGATCCTGAAAAGCGATTTTATCCAAGGTTTTTTCATACCGGAGCTTTTTTTTAAACTCTGATAAAAATCTACTAGTCATGACAATGAATTGTGAAAGTGAAGGGAAACAATAATTATGGGCATGAATAACACCGTACACCCCTCACATAAAAGTGCATATTTTGTTCTCAATATTGAGTTAAGTTCTCTGACTGTAATAGTAAATGTATTATAATTAAAGTTTGTTCTCAATAATGAGTTATGGCAAGTATTGGGTAACAATATTAATCTATGTCAGTCCCGAGCCGAACCTGTAGCTTTCCTACAGTCTCTAATCTTAAACACGTAATACTTCGGTCGTTAGACATTGGTGCCAACCATACTGTGGTACCACTGCCTACATCTAACGAATTCACCCACAATATATATCAGCTGAATAGTTTACCAGCTTTAATTTGTAAATAAAGACTAAAAGCAATATCATGTTAAGCGATATAACACAAACCAATTTTATTGTACATGTATATATTTCTTCTTTTGAATCTATTCCTATATAGTTTTTGTTTTGTATTTTAAATTTCCTTTGAGTTTGTCTGCTGAAAATGTTTTAGCTATATATGAAGATAACTAGGCTATATAAACAATGGGGCCCACACATACACAGTGATCTACGCAGCAGGATGTAGAATCAGGCTAAATACTTGACTTTTTTTTTTTTACTTACACTTTTATAATTTGTTTAACTGTTTTATGACGTGGTGTGGTCAATATATGTTTCCTTACCTCTAAATTTAAAAAAATCAACCTAACGGCTTGAAGCAAGAATGACTTTTTTAAAATTAGGATTATTTGTAAAGTTACCGCGACGTGTCGTATATTGGAGAGACAGGTAGGCGACTTGGGGTCCGCCTTGGGGTCCGCCTTGGTGAAAACCGGAAAGACACAGAAACCCGAGAAGAGTCTCGCACATTTATGACCAAGTGTTAACAAAGGGTAGCTGAATTGAGTCTTTTCGATACATATATAATATTGTACATATGTTTTCCAGCATAGCCGAAATCAACATCAATTTTATGGACAACTTGTACACATTTTACACCTTTGTGTGCTTCACTGGTCATTTGTCTGATGAAGGAGACAGTGTACATATCGTACAAGTCATCGAAACATCACATAGAACATTTTATTGGTTGTGTAAAAAGAACTTCTCATAATCCATACTTACCAACCTGAAGAAAATGTTTAGAAATTACTGGGAATATAATTACTGATAGGAAAAAAGGTGTGGCAATTATAATAAACAAACATCTTTAAATGAAACAGGTGATTTATATCTTTAAAGTCAAAACAAGCTCAAATTTGCCATATTTCGGTGAATTTGACAGGAGATTTTTTTCTCTTTAAATATGAGCAAAATTGATAAATTAATAAATTAAAAGTTGGCAGCCTGGTGCTATAAGAATGACGTCATCAATGTGAGTGTACATATAGGTATGTTATGATTGGTGATCAGTGAAAAGACAACCAATTACTACCAGGGTATTTGTAATTAACAACCAATTACTACCGGGGTATTTGTAACTAACAAACAATTACTACCGAGGTATTTGTAATTAACAACCAATTACTACCGGGGTATTTGTAATTAACACCCAATTACTACCGGGGTATTTGTAACAAACAACCAATTACTACCAGGGTATTTGTAATTAACATCCAATTACTACCGGGGTATTTGTAATTAACAACCAATTACTACCGGGGTATTTGTAACTAACAACCAATTACTACCCGGGTATTTGTAACTAACAACCAATTACTACCGGGGTATTTGTAACTAACAACCAATTACTACCAGGGTATTTGTAACTAACAACCAATTACTACTGGGTTATTTGTAATTAACAACCAATTACTACTGGGGTATTTGTAATTAACAACCAATTACTATCCGGGTATTTGTAATTAACAACCAATTACTAACGTGGTATTTGTAATTAACAACCAATTACTATCCGGGTATTTGTAATTAACAACCAATTACTACCGTGGTATTTGTAATTAACAACCAATTACTACCGGGGTATTTGTAATTAACAACCAATTACTACCGGGGTATTTGTTTTTAACAACCAATTACTACCAGGGTATTTGTAATTAACAACCAATTACTACCGGGGTATTTGTAATTAACATTTTAGTGACAGTATCTAGCTGTTGTATGTTACTCAATCACTCATGTCTTTATCACTGGTAGCCATTTTACACTGACCATGTGATATATGTACATAGATGTTCAGGATAAAATGTACAAGCCTTAATATCTATCATCTTATATGACAACCTTCCACCCCTCCCCCAGTCCATAAACTAGGAAGACTGCACATACTCTATTTAGCTGTCTGCAAGGAAGGAAATAAATCTTAAAAGCAAAGGTCACTTTAACTTTTGTGAATTGTAAATATTTTATAATTGTTTACTTTTAATTAATGTACCAACATATATAAAATATGTTTGTCATCTCTTGATTAAAAACATTGAATCAATCATATCCACCTAGTCAGAAACAAGAGGAAAAACAAAATGTCAAACCCACAAATTTTCAACCCATCAACACATATACTATTAATGTCCAACCTCATCCGCAGCTAACTGGTATACACACCTCCACCTGAAGAAGGGGCCGGCGGTGGGGCTGACGAGGCAAACGGATCACCCCCTAAATCCCCAAGAAGGTCCATGGTGGTTGAGCCTGATGACTGTGACGATTGGCTCTGTTGCCCTGGCGACTGGAATGACAGGTCCTGTTTTGGGGTGGGGGTGGGCTGTGTGGGCGTAGGTACTGTGATGGGACCCGGAGTTGTCTGTGGCTTTGCTGGCTGTGCCTGTAATGACAAAGGATGAAATCGGGTAACCAAATAAAGTCAACTGATAAATGATCTATTTCTTGGTTACCCTGACTTATCTACATCTAAGAAGCAAAACCTTATAATGCCCTATTGATGTTCTTTTTCTAATGAATATGTTGAATTAGCATTTAAAATTTCATAGATGCTTTTCGTTTGAGCTTGGGAGAACAATTTGGCCCAAAGAAATCATTACGTGGCATGTATGAGGCCACTAAAATTGTCTGTTACTTTTCTCTTCTACATTAAATTTTGTTTTCTGAACTGATCGTCCTTGTTTGACTTCCACCCTTCTATAACATTATTTTGTCAATGGGCCATTACACCATAAACAAATAAATAAATCGTATATTGAAGAAAATACATGAAATTTTAACTGCACAAATTAGTCCCCTTTTATACAGTAGAGTAGAACTGTTGCTTATTGACAGTGTTGCAAAAACTTTACTCAGGAAAAGTATCTCAAGCCTGCTTGTGCTATATCTTCAATTAAAAGACCACCTGTGTTAAGAGACCACTTTTAATGTTCCCAATCAATATTTTTGAAACTGAACCTGTATCAAGAGACCACATGTGCTTAGGAAACATTTTCTGACCTTCCCATGCATGGACCCTTCATACAGTTTTGACAGTACTGACATAGCTGCAACCATCAAGGAAACTTGTATTCAGTGACAGAACTATTTCCTGCACCATTTATCAAAATACATAGAAGTTCATAATTAGCAAAATTATCTAAACTAAAAAGGACCAACTGTAAATTTGTATTGTTAAGGTAACAATGCAAACATTATGCTTCCATTTTTGTTAATGGAGTATTTGCTCAATTTTTTCCTGTTTACATTGTTGAGGCAGACAAAATGAAAAAAACCATATATACAATTAGAATGTCTAGTCATGTATCAATTTAATGCATTAGTGTGTATTTCACACACTATACATCTTTGTGCTGTAACTTTTCATTTCCTTGTCTTTTTTACTACAGCACTTCTCACTTCGTCAAAACAAAATTAATGACCCAATACTTGTGGTAAATCACGGCGGAGGGTGATAAAATATCACGCATCATGTCAAAACAACCCTTGTTAATGTACCATGTAATATACAGTTTGCATAGAAACATTACCCAAACAAAAAGCTAACCAAACTTTGACTGTCCCATAATCGATCTTTAGTTTACTTAATGTATTGTTAGCTTATAATCATGATATTTTAATAAAAACATTTACTCATGCAAATTAATTTGATAAT
The DNA here is from genome assembly GCF_002113885.1 of Mizuhopecten yessoensis. Taxonomy (NCBI): domain Eukaryota; kingdom Metazoa; phylum Mollusca; class Bivalvia; order Pectinida; family Pectinidae; genus Mizuhopecten; species Mizuhopecten yessoensis. The sequence goes on from NW_018407082.1 coordinate 1,003,961, forward strand.
TTCATTTTACAGACATGAATTATGCATGCTTGAAACATGTATAAAAGTACATGTACATATTAATTAACAAAAATATTATGTTGTCTATCTTTGAGGAAGATATCATGTATAAAATACAAAAAGTATCAGCTTCTGTCTGTTATTGGTTCTTTCACCCTTTACTTTGGGTTTATAAGTGACAAAGAGATTTACATAGCTATATACAAGGTGTCAGAATATTCATATAAATCACAATTTATTAACAAATCTTATACACAAGAAAATCTAAATTATAGCATCGCATACTGAATTTCCATATTGTTAATTTTTAATATCAAAACAAGCGAAAACTGACTGGAATTTTGACACACAAATACAGGTAACTATACGAGTGACATCAGCACACAGGTGACCCAGCTTGACCTCGGTGCATCCTTTACATATATGTCAACAGCGTGACATAAACCCCGATTTATGCGTACACATACCAAGAAAATAACCGCACAGCATTCTTAATGTGACAAAACTTGAGCGATTGTTGTTTATACTGGGGGAAAACATGTTACGTTTACGCGAATTATTTATCAATCTTATTAATGTTTCAGATACTAATTATATCCTTTATGACATTGTTGACAACTGGTATAGAGTTCTAATAGTCTTCTCTGTAATTCTGAAATGTTACCACGAATGTCTTGATGCCTTCATTAGTTAGGCAGACTCAACGTAATCTAGAATAATTAATTATCTGTTTATGAACGCGTACGCAGTGGTACAGTATAAACAGTCCATGAATGTACGTCAGCAGGGCGATTAAAAACACCCAATGACGTTTCTATAAAGTAAGCAGGAGATGTTTTTGTTAATACATTTAAGTTTTCTAATTTCTGATGACATGTCTATTTCCATGTTGATTACACTGCAGCCATGTGGTCATTAGACATAAAACACTACCACTGTAGTTTTCAAGACCAATTATATGCATCACTTCCCTTAAACCACACCAGCCCTCGGCAAAGGTTTGCTGTGAGTAACCATCATATGAATGTTAAATGTATAAACATATAAAGTAATTAGTAGTAGTTGCTAGTGTCAGCAGAATTTACAGGTAGCTATAGAAATGATCACTACAGGTGGTAGGTGGTCACTATTGACAATAGAAACATGACTATAGACAGGTAAATGGTCACTTTAGAGAGACAGAATGATCATTATAGACAGGTAGAAATAATTATAATTAACAACTAAGCATGTCAATAATGATTATTTCTACCTGTGTAAAAGGAACATATATCAATCTGTATTGATCATGACTACCTGTCTATAATGATCATTCTATCTCCGTATAGTAACCATTTGACTTTTGAAATATGATGAGTTCACTATATGAAGAAAGGAATACTTTACACAGGTAGATGTTTTTGATATAAACATATGTAGGTTCATCTAGGTGTGTTCACTGCATACAGACAAAATTGGAAAAACAGGCAGAGGTGGTCACTATAGACAGGGAGTTGTCTACACAATCATAGGGACAAAGACAGGCAGAAGTGGTCACTATAGACAGGGATTTGTCTACACAACCATGGACACAATAGACAGGTAGAGGTGGTCATTATAGACAAGGAGTTGTCAACACAATCATAGGGACAAAGACAGACAGAGGTGGTCACTATAGACAGGGATTTGTCTACACAATTATAGGGACGAACACAGACAGAGGTGGTCACTATAGACAGGGATTTGTCTACACAATTATAGGGACAAAGACAGGCAGAGGTGGTCACAATAGACAGGGATTTGTCTACACAATCATAGGGACAAAGACAGGCAGAGGTGGTCACTATAGACAGGGATTTGTCTACACAATCATAGGGACAAAGACAGTCAGAAGTGGTCACTATAGACAGGGATTTGTCTACACAATCATAAGGACAAAGACAGTCAGAAGTGGTCACTATAGACAGGGATTTGTCTACACAATCATGGGGACAAAGACAGGCAGAGGTGGTCACTATAGACAGGGATTTGTCTACACAATCATAGGGACAAAGACAGGCAGAGGTGGTCACTATAGACAGGGATTTGTCTACACAATCATAGGGACAAAGACAGGCAGAGGTGGTCACTATAGACAGGGATTTGTCTACACAATCATAGGGACAAAGACAGTCAGAGGTGGTCACTAAAGACAGGGATTTGTCTACACAATCATAGGGACAAAAACAGGCAGAGGTGGTCACTATAGACAGGGATTTGTCTACACAATCATGGGGACAAAGACAGGCAGAGGTGGTCACTATAGACAGGGATTTGTCTTCACAATCTTAGAGACAAAGACAGGCAGAAGTGGTCACTATAGACAGGGATTTGTCTACACAATCATGGGGACAAAGACAGGCAGAGGTGGTCACTATAGACAAGGATTCATATACAGCAAAATCATATGGTTAAGAAAGTCAGCTCATCTCTATTAAGTAGACTTGGACTATCAATGATGGAATTTGACCCTTCAGGAAGGAAGTGTTACAAAAACAACTGTCATGTTGAACATGTTTTTTAAAGACTTAATCACTTTTAGGAAGGAAGACGAGCTATGAATGTATCATATTGCTTAGATACAAGCACTATTTATAGGGCAGAGTAGAACACAGCCCTGTAATCCATCTATAGCAGTAAGATATCTTAGGCCTTTAACTTGTTGAATGCCACCCTGTAGGAATTCAGACGTCAGACAATGTCACTGAGGCCCTTCACACAAGATGTGACTGTCCGCCATTAACAACCAACAATTAAATGTACATACAGCTCTGTAAGCTAAAGGCATTGACCTGCAGACCCCCTTATAGAAGTAATGTCTATCCCTGTCTTCAAGACATATATACTCAATGTACAGGAGAAAAGAGGTGGAAGACAAATCATACACATAAAGAAACAGCTAGATTCAGGGTTTAACAACATGTTAATTGGAAAAAGTTGTACATGTATTAGCAAAATTCTAAAAAAGATTTAAATCAGTCAAAAGGCTGAAAATATTCATCACTGTATTAGATAATCAGAACATCAAAGGGATAAACTGAATAGTGAATGCTGTTACTAATCAGATTTACATTATTTTCATCTCAAAATCAAAATATTGGAACAATTAATCACGACTACTTTTAGATTTTACTGAAATGAGAAAATCATCGTAAATAAATATTTTCCTACCTCTTCCAGATCCATGATGATAAGAGATTTCTCCTTCCAGCTCGCTTTTGGACGCGGCCTTGAGTATTTTGAAATGTTGTCAGATCTCGCATTTATAACAACCATATTGACAGCTTTTTTGGGGGGGGAGAATTATCACAATCAACAATAATGCAACGACAACAACAAATGTCAAGGTTCTATTTCTCTAAAATGTGATCATAGATACAGAATCGAGATTCCTTCTCTGAAATATTCTTCCAAATGAAATATTCAGTAAAAATGTATAAATCTGTTGCTACAACGAAATTGTGTAACAAATTCCTTTGTTTGGTCTACAATCTGTCAATGTCTTTGTACTCTCCCAGGAAAAGACAGGAAGAAGGTATTCTCCGTCCAGGTGAGTCTTTGTCTATGGAACAACAGCGGATTTTGTCCTTTGTGTACCCGTTTGGTCCTCCCAGGCCTGGCACAAATCACATCTGGTGCTACGAATTCTCTATCACATCCAATACCCAATATACTGTACAAGACACACTTGATGTGTTACCGGCCGCTCTCTTACAACTATAATATAATGAGGAAGTTAAGGCCGACTATATCCCACACGTGGTTGGCTCAGCTGTGTTTACAGTCTGTTTTTCACAGGCTGTTTATATATAGCTATGTCAATGCTCTATATAGAAGGAGTGAGGTCGGTATAAACCTCATACAAAGTCCGATTAAAGGTAACTGTGTGTCAAATGTTTATGTTTCTAACTGAGAATAATAGATTTAAAAGTAGTCTACTTCCTTTCACTGTTAGAGAATAATGGTACAGAAACGTCTACGTCCTTTCTAGCTGACAAGACATGTGTTCACTGACCTACTACGGAACAATGTCTGTTTATATATATACGTTACACAGGTGTGTTGACGAGATAGAGACACAGGTGAGTTGATGATACAGCGTGGTGGTGTACAGTGGTCCCTAGTACGGACTGGACCATCTCTCGTGAATCTGGACACATGCATTGTCACATGACAACAGATAACACACTCATTCATTGAATCTTTCCATCAATAAACATATCATCATTGAACAAATATCTATTTTTCCCCCTTCAAATGCTGTAATTTCATATAGGATTATAATTACCAATTCACTTTACACAGAATTAATTTTTAACTTTGTCAAATGCCAATATCTTCTGATTTTTACATGTTTTGAAAGAACGGTAGTGACTACCAAAAGGCGTCCCCCCTATCACTGCCACATCTTATTTCATTACCAATACAAAAGTGTAACATAAATTGACATATGGACTGTTCAGATATAATCGATAACTATACAATTTCTTAGACTGCTAATGAGGCCACACACAACGTTTTAAATGTTCTAAATCCCTATTGACCTTGCTGCCACTGATGCTGGAATTTTGCGAATTTTAATAACGACGTCAACAGCTGATGTTTAATGGTGATGTAATACAAGGAAATCTATATATTTTGGATGGGGAGGGGAGGGGGAGGGGGAAGGGACGGGGGGATTAGTGTCTGGGGGATGTTGACCTCAGAGATATGCTAATTGGGGCACATATAACTGAAAGAAAAATTCCAAAAATCAAAACAATGTGGAAGCAGGGAAAATTAGATAGGATCAATTTCAGACTTCATAACATCATTACGGGATGGCATTTCAGTAGTGTAGCAAATCATTTCTCTAAGAGTATGCTTACAGAGGGTCGAGCGTGTGAGGCGCGTAGCACCGGAGAAAGAGGAGGGTTTGGGTTCTACTAGGCCCTAGAAGAAATCATCATCAAGCAAAACCCAAATTTTTATTTGAATGATATTAAGTTGTGTACTTCCCTAAGTAGTTTTTGATTTACATAAACCTTCAAGATTTGTCAATGAGTATAGACATGTAACACTTATTTTTCAGACTAACATGTTCAAGATTTCTTTTTTTATTTCTTTCCTTTTATTGATAAAAAAAAAGAAATTATTAAAAATATTGATTAAAATATTTCTTGGAAATTTTAGTGCATGCGAGAGCATACAAGCATACCTACATGTATGCTACGCCACTGCGTTTTTCTAAAATGAGTATTGAGATAAATCCATGAAATATCTAAAAGCTACATCAGGATATGTCCAAACATACTGCATTAGTTTCAGGTCCACATGAAAACTATTATTACAAACAAATATCTTACCCTGTATATTTTGTTTTCATTTGATTAGATTTGTACATTTCACTATTTAAGCTAGCACTGGAAAAATAGTTGCTCCCAGCAAGAAAGAAATATGACTGAATAAATGAAAGAGATTCAAATGAACTTATTCAAATTTTCTTTTGACATGATGCACAATTTTTACTTTGTTACACACCCTAGCTACAAATACTTGATACAAATGACTGTTAATATAGCTCTCTACTCCTGGAGGTGTTACAGATCGTTTCTGTGTACGACACCTAACATGTGCTCCAAGAGCACCAGCCTCTCCACCCAATCAAAACAGCCCATTCAAAATTAGCTATGATTGTTGCTGCGCTATTTAAAGGGTCTTAGTCACAAGCTAAGGTGGTTGGTCCACACACCAAGAAAATTTAGTCAGCCCCAAATAAAATGGTTCTAAATATCTAAATTATGATTCTTCTTAATGTTGCCAAATCAAAGCCTAAATTGTCTAACACATTTTCCCCAGGAACCCGACTTTCCTCCACCACCAAAACCTGGCACGTCCTTAAATGACTCTAGTCCTGTTAATAGGACCACAAACAAACCAAAGTCTAACTCATACATGGCCCATTTTGATTCTAAAGCCTACAATATTACTGTCAAATGCCTGAATTCTCCGAGATCTAGAGACTATGCAATGTCCAATATCAAAGTTTAGGTCCTTTTCGTTTATAATCTACGACTGAAGGTTTGATACAACTGTGCACTCTCCCGTTAGTAATAGACTTGATAAAAACACTCTCCTCATAATGAGTCTATTTTTACATTCCAGGAGATATACTGGAAACCCATATCTAGACGTCGGAATACAGGCAACCGTGAACAGAAGTAATGTTATATACATACACACAATTATCACACAAGGTTATCCATCCTACAACAGTATTGATTGAGACAGAATTTTCCCCTGAATAATGGCATAAACTTTTAATGTTCAAATAAATAAACTATATTTCACACCGATTCATCTGAGATAAGCCTAGGCCTGACTTTAAGCCTTTCCTATGTTTTTACAACAGATTTTCATGCTAGAAATGAGATATCTTATGGTATAATTCCTGATATTTCATTGTGAAAACGTAATAAATTGGTGTAGCTCTAATTCTTTTTCAAGATTAATCCATATATGAATTGTGATGACAGTCACCTCTAGAATGAGTGTAACGGAGGCAAGTGTAAATTACACCCCTTAAATGAGTGTAATGGAGGTAAGCGTAAATTACACATCAAGAATGAGTGTAACGGAGCTCGAGGTAAACGTAAAGTCGAAACCAAAGTCAGTGAGGCTGAAAATATAGGTCACAGTGACCTACATTTCACATATTGGTTTAATTCTATTTTTTTGCAAGATTAAAGTGATGTGACCTAAAAATAAAGGGTTTGGTCAGACAGACAGAGAACTGACCAACGGAAAAAACAAACATTTAATTCCTTCTCCATTATGTTGCGGGGATATAAAAATCTAATATATTTATACAGGTCAACAACAGCAGATGTACTGTATATACTCAGTATACCATCTTAAATTCTAGGAAAGAGATGACAACAGGAGGGAAGTTTAATATTTATAAAAAATAATTGACATGTAGCATGCGTTTATTTCAACTGTACACAGAAATGTGGAAATAGATATATATATATATACACAAGAGAGAAAAGCATTCCTTTGTGTTGTAGAAAAGTTTAACCTGTATCCCAGTCACGCAGCAGGAAACGAACATATATCAGCACAAATGTCGCTGATAACAGCACTGGCTGCACATTTGTCATAGCTTAAAATGACTACATTTGAGTTGTGTCAAGTATCGCAATAACAAGAGGCCCAGAGGGCCTGTATCGCTCACCTGTTTTTTTTTGTGTTACATGAATAGAAACTGACATGTAGGTAACTTCAGACCAAAATTTGGTAACTAGAACACAAGACATTTTAACATCTCTTAAACGCTTCTTAAGATATTGTTGTTTGAAGTTTGAAATTGTAATTTTAAAGCTTTTAACCAATGTTTACATTTGACCCCTGACTACAGTAAATTAAGAAAAAGATTTGCACCGCTGGTCTTCAAAACATACCCAAGTATCATGACTCTAGTCCAAATGGTTCTTAGGATATTGTTGTTTGAAGTTTTTAACATATTTGAACCCTGTGACCTTGAAAGTAGGTCAAGGTCATTTTAATGAGGAAACTTTATAGCACTCCGCCCCAGGTACCTACTGGCCAAATATGACCCTAGGTCCTCCAATTCTTCAGTCAAATAGTTGACGGACGGACGGCATAAAAGCAATAAAAACTGAATAGCTCATAAAGCTTTTTCTTAGACCGACAAAAGAAAACCTCTTTCGAATCTGATTTTTTCTTGAATGAAGCTTGATGACTTAGATTCAGCAGGCTATTGATTTGACATAATGTGAACATGCAACGTTTTAAGTTCCCTAGGTATTGACAGTCTGCCTGTAGTCATATACATAAAATATTTAACATCCTCTAGATTTACCTGATTGTAGCTATACATGTACAGGAATCGTGTGCTTGCTAATATTTGCATGTATATAAGTTAACCAATTTGAATCCAGAACTTTTAGCCAGACTTGACATGAATCACAAGTAGAGTAAAATACAACACACAGGGATTCCATTTGTTACAAGGACCTCTGGTTTTCACATGTATTCATTGATTCCAATGATTTCTTTTATCTTTTTCATATTACTCTTTTCTATTCCATACTATAGATTTAAAGAATTGATGGCTTAAAATTAACATCTGAGAACGAGTACCTGCTATGTTGTTTGGTTTTATATTGTCGTTCCTAAAAGTGCAAAGCATTTGAGAGGTTCTTCAATAAGTGGACCGCTTTGCACTTGTTAAATTTGGTAAATTAAATCTGTTATGAAAATCATCAACTACTGTGTAGCACTTTGATCCGCGGGGTCAATATTTCGCGGTTTCGTATTCAGTACATATTCGCGGGGATTAAATTTCGCTGTGCAACCGAATCCCATGTGTCGTGCAAAGTATTTTGAATGTCATCATTTAAGGATTAAACCTCAAAATACAGGTTAACCGTTTGTAAAACACTGATCCCGAGCATCATCACCCGCCAGTGACTTCATGTATATATGAATATGATACATATTGACCTCTTGTTACATACTTTGTATGTCTGAGAGAAATAAAAATCTGATTCTGAATCTGGAAAGATCATCAAATGTGTATGTACCTTTGTAGGAGTAAACTGTAATCAATTAATCACCTACTGTGTACATATACATATGTTGTAGCCACTGATATAGGTGTTGGTTTTACATGGCCATGGACTGCCCAGTGGTCCAGTGATAATCTGTCTTGAGTTCATTTTAGCTTGCATAACAGCGTGGGGTTATTAGTGTTTTCAACATGTTGTGATAAGGTCCATAAAAGTGGTTAACATTTTCAATAATTTCGCTGGTATTTAGGATACACGCATATTAGTCAAACAGCGAATATAGCGAAATTAAAAACCCCGCGAAATATAACCGCTATACAGTACACGGTGTATTGATCTAAACCGGACCAAAACTTATTTATGGTTGTTTGTAAATCAATTAGAATATAGATTAAGCTCATCAAAAATTCATAGATAACTTGAAACTCCACAGGGCTGATCTGGGCATCAACTGACGAGGGAGCTCGGAAAATCGAAAACCAAATATAAAAAATTATTAGAACTTAGGCCGCACTTCAATATACTATTCATTACGTCCTATTAACAGCAGCTATGGTCATTTTAAGGACGTGCCAGGTTTTGGTGGTGGAGGAAAACCGGAGTTCCCAGATAAATACATCGACCTACGGCCAGTACCTGGCGACTGTCCTATGTAGGCCAACGCGGCCCCAATTATACCATTCATCTTCAATTTGCAGGTACAATAAAAAGTTCTTTTATCATAGAGAATGTTTGTTTATATTAATTAGTAACCAATTAAATGTCAAAAGGTCACAATTAAAGATATATGATGGGGAAACGATGTTCATCTCAAATCTAGAAGTATGTATATTTTAAAATGACTTTTTTAATTGTTATATAACGCAATAAAAGGTTACACAAAATCACAATGATACACTGACTTGTGTAGTTCTGAAAAACGAGACGTTAAATTTGAAAGGGAGATAAATCTGCTATCCTTTAGGGAGGTACATCAAAGGTACAGTGTACTGTCCCAATATTGACCTTTGATTATATACAGTGTTGTATAGTGATTTCATTTCCATGTGTTAAAATGCATTTTCAAGTCTATTGGGTATGTAAAGTGCTTTTGACTAGAAATGTTAGCTGTCAACTTACAGTAGATTTCAATTCATAACTTCAAAACAAAATTGTGAAAAATACCTCTTTAGATTATACACAATTAACATGGTTTCTATATAGAGTACTGGCGTTATGTTTTATGTTTCAACAACTGTAAAATTAATGTAACTATATACGGTTTGTTACACCACAGTGGGAGAATAGAACGTGACTGAATTTAATTTTCATTTATACATAAACTCAGCTGATTGTTTTTTGACACTAGTCTATACATACAATGCAAGGCAGTGTTTACAACAGATCTCGTCCAAAATTAACAACTTTTTTATCTACAAAATATATATTTTATTTTGAATTTAACAAAAAAAATATAGGTTGTCAGAATTGTAAGGATTTTAAATGGAAATCTATGTAAAAATGAGTGAATTTTGAAAAAAAAATTGAAACACGCAATGTTTTGCAAAATAATGTCAATCAAAATGATACTGACATAGATTAGCATTCCATTAATGTATATCAATGTCAAAAACGCTGAAAATGTGTAAAATTAATTATCTATAAACGATTAAAAATTGACATTTTATAATAAAACCATATACACATAGTAACTGCAGGTAAGAGTAATGTTCTTGAAAAACTTCACAGTAGTGAAATAGGGAGCCTGTTTCCTGAAGTACAGAACAATGGACACATGTGACTCATTAATTAAAAAACAACTGAATTAATGCCTGGATTGCTTTGAAATACTTTAATATTGAAAGAACACACTGTTCTGTCAATAATAAACATACAATATTCATCAGTTTAATATTAAACATTAGAATATGAAGAAATTGTGATACTGTCTCCCTACATTGGATTTTCAACTAGGGATGTACTTCCTACTTCGGTTTAGCAATACACTCCTATGACCTTAAGTACATCTATCTAATTAACATAAAGTCATTGAGAAATTTCTCAATTGGTCTGGATCCTACAAGAATTCACACTGACCTTTGGATCAATAGCATTGTCCATGGGTCAACTATCCCTATTAATATTAGACCACTTCAAAGTACATGTTGTTCCAAGTGTACTCATGATCAGTATCTAGTTCATTAGCGAACTTTGTTATTTCTAAGAGCAGACTAAATTCTTTGTATTCCTTGCCTGGAGTTAGTCATATTGTTTCCCTATAAACGTGTACTGTTAGCCTAGAAATGAAAAGCTTCTTAAAAATTATGCTTTGAAAAATTTCAAATATTTATTTCAAATAAATACCAGAAATACAGGAGATACGGGGACAGTAGTGTCTTGTAAATAGGTAAACAAAGTATGTTTATGTAAATATCAACAACGATAAACAGTGTCAGTGTTACACCTGTACAGGTAAAACAGATAACAAGGTGTACGACCAGGTACCGCGAGTGACCAGTGCATCATACCATCCTTCACTCAGGTAAATCGATCACATGGCTCCAGTGCCTGGATCTACCTGTACTGATAAAATGTCTCAAGCGCTCTACCCACCATCAAAGGGAGATAACTGTATCAGGACACAAGTCTAACAAGGGTCAATATCAAGGTTTATCATCTATCAAAATTTCACAAACAAGTACCAGTCAAATCCTGTCCAAATTACCAATGTTTCAGTATGTAGATATAATAACCATCCCGTTTCTCTAGGGCCAGATAAAGAGTACATTATAAAACCTAAATAATTTAAATATGATCAAAACAGTCTTATCATAGCTAGGATCAAAGTAGTCCGAATTATTCTGACGTTTTATCGACTTTTTTCATATCGGTCTGTCGTCGATTAACGTCAGAACTCTGGCCCTCTTTAATATGCGGGAAATAAGCGACCCGTGCCCGGAGTGCACTTCAAACTAATGTTTTAGAAACAAATCGTCACTTTCACACACATGTTGCACATGGATCGAAAAATCTATTCTTTATGCACTAGGTGGTATCAATAACAAGTTTCAAAGATCATTACGAAAAGTATTTTCCAACGTTTTCTAAAGCAACCCATGTTTTTAATGGAAATTAGGCCATGAGCAATGTCACATGACTTGACGAGATCTCGCGTTACTGAACGTTATGACGTAGGCCGGCGAGATTTTAGTCACGTGGCATTAGAAGGCGGGGCTATCAAAAACCTAGAGTAAAACAGAGTAAGTTTAAAAAAAAAAAGTTTTTAGTGATTGTATTGGTTGTTTGAGGCATGTTATGTATGTTCATCTTGTGCATAAAGAATAGATCTTTCGATACATGTGCGACATGTGTGTGAAAGTGAAGAGTTGCTTCTAAAATATCAGTTTGAAGTGCGCTCCGGGCGCGGGTCACATATTTCCCGCATATTATAGAGGGCCGGAGTTCTGACGTTAATCGACGACAGACCGATACGAAAAAAGTCGATAAAACGTCAGAATAATTCGGACTAGGATGTACCTATGAACATGTTGTTATACTTGTACCTATGGACATGCTGGTAAATTACTGTTTATGAACATATACAGGTCATAATCAACACAAAGTAAATACTTGTTATCAAGAAGATGGCTATATTAGGATTGATTTGTTTACAAGAAGAGTTTTATAATCAATCTTGTTTACATCTACTTTCAAAAAGGATGGGCAACATGTTTCATACAAAGTTATATGTTTAATTTCACAACTAACATTTACAAAGTGCAGCGAAATTGTCAAAACAAATCACAGACATATATATAAAATTACAAAAATGTTATTAATAACAATGTGAATATTCTAGTATTGTACGGTTAAAGGGAAAATTTTGTGGCATAAAAGAATGTACGTCTTATCCTCATCACAAGAAATAGATATTTATACACACAGTATGATAATGATATAACGATACAAATGCCAAAATACAGTAGGGTAATGGGTTATCCCCCAGCTGAATGTACATGTACACAATGTAATTGTGTATTTCTAAAAGGACATAATTGGTATTGTCAATTAAGAAGCATGGAACAATGCATGGCCTGCTGTATGAATTCAGGACAGAAATTAAAATGATGTATCCTATATGTACCATGATAAATGCACTGCTTATAAATATACAATTAGTCCACGTTCAATGATAAAGACAAGAAAAACATTCATTCTTTGGCACAATGGATTGACCACCAAGGCCTGAGGGAGGGAGATCTAGATCTGACCATCAAAGACTGGACATCAAAGGTGGGTCAGTTGGAGTATACAGTAATCTTTTGTATCCATAATAGACACCCATCATGTGTTCAGATTGGACAGGATTCAACAATACACCTGATAAGGAAACAAATTCAAATGACTGGGCACTTTTGCATTTAGGTCTCAGTTGTATTGTGATTTTCAAAGTATTAACCTGGGGCAAGAAGGCCCCGGAAATCCACTTGCCTGAATAGTAAAATTCTAATGTTACTATTGCATTGCCTGTGCAGGCCAAGATCAGTATTTCCAAATTTTGGTCTTCAAGAATGTTTCCTTTACTGTGATCAAAGGTCAAAATATAGGTCACAGTGAGCAAGTTAACAACCCCCTCTCTATCCTATTTGTACCCACAACATATTTTGAAGGCTTTACATGAAATAGTATATCACAAATGCTTAAATATATCATTGTCAAGGGTCAAAATAGAGGTCACAGTGACCTAGTTTTGGTTTAAGACACTTCCCTATCAATGTACATATATTATATGACAATTTTGATATATGATCCTAAATGAAATTATAGGAGCTCGATCGCGAGCACTGCTCCAGAAAGTAAACCATTTACAGTAGATGAGTACAGAACTGGCACACAAGGCAAACACTTTACATCTACTTAGTAGAAGATTGCATGAGGCATAATATTTTATGAAGTCCATCAACAGTTACTTTGAAGAAAAATGGAGAAAAAAATATATCAGAATTTCACATTAAGCAAACTATATGGTTCTGGGGATCCAGAAGATGTCAAGTATAATAGGGAAAGAGTTAAACTTTTAAACTATGGTTCTGGGGATCCAGAAGATGTTAAGTATAATAGGGAAAGAGTTAAACTTTTAAACTATGGTTCTGGGGATCCAGAAGATGTTAAGTATAATGGGGAAAGAGTTAAACTTTTAAACTATGGTTCTGGGGATCCAGAAGATGTTAAGTATGATAGGGAAAGAGTTTAACTGTAGCTGTGAAATATCAGTGATTTAAATTCAAACATTTTGCAATTACGAGTATCCATACCTGGGCGCTATACCACATATGTTATACAATTACCTATGTCATGACTTCTAGACACACGAACTCACTCACCCGTAATCACCCCTGAAGACACATTTGAACTCTTCCAATTCAAAGTTTGGAATAGTTCATTATGAAATTTCAGGGATGAATGAGTTAAGGTACAATGAGTGTGAATTTTCCACGCCATCACAGGATGAAAGTTTACACCCAGTGTATATAATCCAACTGATACCAGGAAGTGCACCTGCAGCTTTAATTAATACAAATTGAACTGCCAAAAATGTTATTGCTAGAGCAAAATAAACAATGCAGATTGTTTTTTTACAAATTTATCTGTTCTGTTTTTATCACTGATTAAACAAAGATCAAACCACTTATGCCCAAATATGGAAGTCCTAGCTACATTGTAGGCCTGGTACGTACCAGTATATATGTACCAGCTGGTACCTCCCCCAGCCTATCACTAAAACAGACAAAGATAAGTATCACAGAGATAAAAGTACAGGCTGATATGTTAATGAGAACACTTTACTCTATATAGTCATTTATTAAGGATGCCCACACCACTGTTTAAAATTGTAACTACTAATTGGGAAATGGTTTAACGAACGAACCAACGAACGAACCGACGAACCAACGAACGAACCAGAGAACAGATACACATATTCAAGTTACATGTCATGCTTCATTAACTTGAGTTCTTTAATTAATTTCTGGTCACATGGCAGTTGTACCACTTTAAAATAAATGATAATTATTGTTTTCTCAGCCATCACACATTTTATCTTCAATAAATCATTATTTTTTTATCCAATGCCCCATTTCAGTTCAATAAATCCTTGTTTTACCCCATGTCAAACTTCAGTTCAATAAATCCTTGTTTTACCCCATGTCAAACTTCAGTTCAATAAATCCTTGTTTTACCCCATGTCAAACTTCAGTTCAATAAATCCTTGTTTTACCCCATGTCAAACTTCAGTTCAATAAATCCTTGTTTTACCCCATGTCAAACTTCAGTTCAATAAATCCTTGTTTTACCCCATGTCAAACTTCAGTTCAATAAATCCTTGTTTTACCCCATGTCAAACTTCAGTTCAATAAATCCTTGTTTTACCCCATGTCAAACTTCAGTTCAATAAATCCTTGTTTTACCCCATGTCAAACTTCAGTTCAATAAATCTTTGTTTTACCCCATGTCAAACTTCAGTTCAATAAATCCTTGTTTTACCCCATGTCAAACTTCAGTTCAATAAATCCTTGTTTTACCCCATGTCAAACTTCAGTTCAATAAATCTTTGTTTTACCCCATGTCAAACTTCAGTTCAATAAATCCTTGTTTTACCCCATGTCAAACTTCAGTTCAATAAATCCTTGTTTTACCCCATGTCAAACTTCAGTTCAATAAATCTTTGTTTTACCCCATGTCAAACTTCAGTTCAATAAATCCTTGTTTTACCCCATGTCAAACTTCAGTTCAATAAATCCTTGTTTTACCCCATGTCAAACTTCAGTTCAATAAATCTTTGTTTTACCCCATGTCAAACTTCAGTTCAATAAATCCTTGTTTTACCCCATGTCAAACTTCAGTTCAATAAATCCTTGTTTTACCCCATGTCAAACTTCAGTTCAATAAATCCTTGTTTTACCCCATGTCAAACTTCAGTTCAATAAATCCTTGTTTTACCCCATGTCAAACTTCAGTTCAATAAATCTTTGTTTTACCCCATGTCAAACTTCAGTTCAATAAATCCTTGTTTTACCCCATGTCAAACTTCAGTTCAATAAATCCTTGTTTTACCCCATGTCAAACTTCAGTTCAATAAATCCTTGTTTTACCCCATGTCAAACTTCAGTTCAATAAATCTTTGTTTTACCCCATGTCAAACTTCAGTTCAATAAATCCTTGTTTTACCCCATGTCAAACTTCAGTTCAATAAATCCTTGTTTTACCCCATGTCAAACTTCAGTTCAATAAATCTTTGTTTTACCCCATGTCAAACTTCAGTTCAATAAATCCTTGTTTTACCCCATGTCAAACTTCAGTTCAATAAATCCTTGTTTTACCCCATGTCAAACTTCAGTTCAATAAATCCTTGTTTTACCCCATGTCAAACTTCAGTTCAATAAATCCTTGTTTTACCCCATGTCAAACTTCAGTTCAATAAATCCTTGTTTTACCCCATGTCAAACTTCAGTTCAATAAATCTTTGTTTTACCCCATGTCAAACTTCAGTTCAATAAATCCTTGTTTTACCCCATGTCAAACTTCAGTTCAATAAATCCTTGTTTTACCCCATGTCAAACTTCAGTTCAATAAATCCTTGTTTTACCCCATGTCAAACTTCAGTTCAATAAATCCTTGTTTTACCCCATGTCAAACTTCAGTTCAATAAATCTTTGTTTTACCCCATGTCAAACTTCAGTTCAATAAATCCTTGTTTTACCCCATGTCAAACTTCAGTTCAATAAATCTTTGTTTTGTTTAGCCATATCACACTTTTTGTTCAATGAATTCTTTATTTCTCTCCCATGACACACTTCAGTTCAATAAATCTTTGTTTATCATCCATATCAGGGTCGACATTGACAAGTATCAGGTATTTATTCAGAGATATATAAAGTTTCAATTTAATTAATTTCAACTTCATATGCTTAAATTATTTATTTGAAAAGCTCAGTTTTGTAGTTTCATACACTTTTTTGTCAGCTTAAGGTAACTTTGACAAAATATAGTAAAGTTAACTTTGACAAAATGCAGAAAACGATTTGTTTACAACTTGATCATGAAGAAAATATTAGAGATTGAAATTTTCAATTGTACTGAAAAGTGTTTACACAGAACATGTATAGCCCTTAGCTACAGATACGACAATAATGTATACATGTCCTATAACAGTCAGGAGTAGTCAGGATATTCTTGTAATGGAATTATTTACTGCCACTCAAGTAGACATTACAATTAAGTTGTGCTTACAGTTATACCATTCCACACTATATACTTCATTTTCAATATTTCCGTCCAACAGTGTCAGAAGCAAGAGAAAGGTTTGCTGTTTGAAAACAGTGTTTCCATCCAGCTAGGATAATGAATGCTCCGATAGCAGCTCCACAATCCAGTTACGTGTTACTACGATGTTAAATTGGGACACCTTAAGTAGATCGTATTCATTAAAGTTGATAACCAGTCACTAAGCTCTTGAATCAGTTGGAATAAATAGAGGATCCCAAACAATTAAGGGTTGGTTATTATGTTTATCTAACTTCAGTTGTTAATTTTCAAATTGTAGAAAGACACAGAGCTTACCGAGTGTATTTTACAATTCAAAAGTTAATTAATGAGATTCAGAAAAACATGAAAAACAACCATCACAAGCTTGGGAACCTTTTTCTCACACAATGTTCAGATATTATTTCTAGAAAACCATGTTTCTCTTTGGAATCTGTTATTCCTGTTTCAGATGCAGGAAACAATTGCCAGGAACTGTGACGTCACAGTGATTTAAGGGCACCAAATTTACGTACAGGGTACAGATAAATATATTTTGCGTATTTCTTCAGACCAAGTATGCAGCAAAAATTACCCCGCCCCTCACCCCTAACTTCACATATGACAGTCGCACCTGTAATGTAAAACACCTTTCATTTTGTCTGGTCGGTTTCTGGAATATGTCCTAAATTCAAATTTACCTTCTTTTTCAAAGAAAAGACACCTTCCCCCATTAAACATCATGGTGGTGTAGATATACTACATACTTTTTGAAATTTCCATGTGGGCAATAACATGTGGTCAGAATTAAAGCATAATCAAACGTGTGTATGTACGCTCTAGGGAAAAATAGCCCTTTTATCAGCATATTTTGAGCTGTTCATTCAGATTAAATCCTCAGATAATTCAAATCTAAAAAAAATAAGATTCCAAAATTGTGAGTCTCCCTCCAAAACAGGGAGAGTTGGCAAGTATGGTAATAATATTTGAAGATACGGAAGCTTTAGGATGTAAGCAATATTAAGTGTCAGGGCCCACTTGCATAAAACATCTCAAAGTTAAGGAAAATCTCAAGCAATGTATTGTCTATGGGAAATCTTAGACTTGAGGAAATCTCAAGAGTTGAGATGTTTTATACACGTGGGCCTGGTGTACATGTGTACATACCTGATTTTGGACAACCAAAGGGGTGGTGTTGTTCCCAAGAAGGGACTTCAAAGGTTTGGTTTGTGGTTGTTTGTTCATCGCTGCTTCGTTCATGTGCCGCGCCTCCTCCTTCATCGCCTCTGTTGGTGCCACATAGAATCGCTTCCTCTCATATTTTTGTACCATAAAGTCTTTCACTTTTTGTTCCTCTCTGGCATCAGGCTCAGGACAAGACCGACTGTCGTACAGCCCCAAATATACTTTCCTACAAAGCTGTGCAACATGTCATACATTAGTAAGTTTGGTCAATTTCCGCCATTCCTGTATCCAATATATTTAAGATCTTCATGAAACAGAACAAGTCCATACTTAAGTCGTAACTTTAGGGCTACGGCAAAGTTGTTCAAAGTATTTTATAAGCTTAACAAATTTTTATAACAATATTTTTGTCTAGTATTTTTCAAAATTATTACAATAAAAAACGAATACTGTATGTATCTAGAGATTCAAATGTTTCATCTAAAGAAAACAAATTAAAACATATACATCTTTATAATTGTTTCTCAATTTTTATTTTGAAAATTTAAATAATTAGATGATAGTGATCAACTCTTCGAAAACTGAATATATTCAGTCCTAAAATAACCAGACCCAGAAAAGAAAATTGAGTCCTGGATGATCCAGTAATGAAAAAAAACCACTTAAGAACCCAAGGCTTTTCTGGGGGATCCACATATTTTAGGAATGGGGATATAAGAATTGGGAAAAAAAATGTGTCGCAGTAACCCATATTGGGAACTTTCATAGTTAAACCAAATATTCCCTTTTCTTTTTGCAAAGTATCATCTAAAAGACTAAAACATCCTTAAATCATAGTTCTTTATCATAGATTATTTCATTTTTGATGTTGCTGTTGTGTTGTCATCTGAATGCAAACTGAAAATTAAAAAATACTTCTATTTTTGCTAGGGAAAAAAAGAAATTTTGGGAAATGTTAGAAACATTAACATTGGAAATGACCCCCGAAAAAACCCGGGACTCTATCACTTATTTGAATCATGAGATATATCATAACATAAACAGGATCTTTTTATCTTATTATTTCAATAGAATTGTATATATCAGTGATTACTCATTGTGTTGGGAGAGTTATTCATATAATTCATAACCAATGAGATGAGAAACTATTCAAATTTGACCTGAAAGTCTCCACCATGAAAAAATTCTTCAGTTTTGCGTAATCTTTCAAGTTATACAACACCCAGAATATTTAGTGCCTTGTACTTACATCATTGCCATGGCATTTGAGAAATTCCATCTCGTCAGGTGTAAAGCTTGTCATTGATATAGACTTCACACGATGTGGAGGGTTTATACCACGTCTAAAATGGAAAAATGAAGCAGAAATATTATTTTAATATTAACAACATCTATATAAATAAAAAAAAAAAACTTTTTGAAAAATGCTTTTGGACGCTTTTGTTCAAGACATTTATCTGAATAACAATCAGATAATTTTGGACTTCATATCAACTGAAAGCTTGATTTTTCAGTCATATTCATGACTGGTCATGAAATGTCTTATTTTGTAGTGATATTTTATTGAGAAGCAAAAATAGCTTTTAGTTAATTTGGCTCCATTAGAAACTGATATAGGTGTTACCCCTGGGGTAAATAAAGTGGCAGTTTGAATTCTTGATATTGGAAGAATGGTAATGTTACCTTGTGGGAAAGTAAAGTTGCAGTTCTTGATATTGGAGGAATGGTTTTGTCATGTTGGGGGTAAAGAAAGTGGCAGTTCTTGATATTGGAGGGATGGTTTTGTTACCTTGAGGGTAAGTAAAGTGGCAGTTCTTGATATTGGAGGGATGGTTTTGTCACTTTGGGGGTAAGTAAAGAACCAGTTCTTGATAATGGAGGGATGATTTTGTCCCTTTGGGGGTAAGTAAAGAGGCAGATCTTGATATTGGAGGGATGGTTTTGTTGCCTTGAGGGTAAGTAAAGTGGCAGTTCTTGATATTGGAGTGATGGTTTTGTCACTTTGGTGGTAAGTAAAGAGGCAGTTCTTGATGTTGGAGGGATGATTTTGTCACCTTGGGGGGAAGTAAAGAGGCAGTTCTTGATAATGGAGGGATGATTTTGTCCCTTTGGGGGTAAGTAAAGAAGCAGTTATTGATAATGGAGGGATGATTTTGTCACTTTGGGGGTAAGTAAAGAGGCAGTTCTTGATATTGGAGGGATGATTTTGTCACCTTGGGGGTAAGTAAAGAGGCAGTTTTTGATATGTGAGGGCTGGTTTTGTCATCTTCGGGGCAAAATAAGTGGCAGTTCTTGATATTAAAAGAATGGTTTTGTTACCTTTGGGGTAAGTAAAGAGGCAGTTTTTGATATTGGAAGAATGGTTTTGTTACCTTGGGGGTAAGTAAAGTGGCAGTTCTTTATATGTGAGGGCTGGTTTTGTCATCTTGGGGGCAAAATAAGTGGCAGTTCTTGATATTTGAGGGATAGTTTTGTCACCTTGGGGATGGGTAAAGGAACAATTCTTGATATTGGAGTGCTGAATTTGTCACATTTGAGGTAAGTAAAGTGGCAGTTCTTGATATTGGAGGGATGGTAAAATTTGTCTCCTGGGAGGGTAAGTAAAGTGATAGTTCCTGATATTGGAGAGATGGTTGTGTCACCCTGGGGGTAAGTAAAGTGATAGATCCTGATATTGGAGAGATGGTTGTGTCACCCTGGGAGTAAGTAAAGTGGCAGTTCTGGGGATATTGATATGATTTCCCCTACCATGAATGTAATATGACAGAGAAATCTCAACCTGGGGGGCGATATTCTTGACTCGACCCAGAAATGCCCCAGAAAGAGCCCTGCACCGATCGCGAGAGGGTGGAGATTTCAAATTCACTGGCATATATTTTTATATACATGTAACGTTCAGGATGATTCTTTTTCTCCAATTCTATCAATAATACATTTGGATTATCACAATTTGTAATCTGTGTCTTTAATCTAATTTGCAACTGACTGATTCTTCTGAAAGCCAATTTTGACATCCTCATTTTATTATTCTTCTGATGCCATGTACTGTCCTTTTTTCCAAGCCCTCTGTCATACCCTAGGGGGCGACTACTTTGTGAAATGTGGGTAAAGGTTGTGTTACTCCTGTGGGTAGTTTAGGCTATTCTGTGGGTATAGAGGTGTCACCCCTATAGCCAGTTGGGGTAAGTAATTTGGAATGGTAGTTCGTGAGATGGGAATGGTGGTACATGTACCGACCCTGTAGAAAGAGTGTGTGGTTGGTCATCCCAAAAATCAAATAAAGTTGCAATTTTTTAATTTGCCTTTATACATGAAATGGTGTCCACTTGTCCATTGCCGATTGCAAGATTGCTAGAGTCGCTGTCAGTTAAATGACACTTTTGACGGTTTCAAATCTGACATTATAATGTAACGTCATGATAATATTGTGATTGTGACATAAAAATAGTAAAGGTTGCTGATCATGATACGAGTGTTTTGTGTAGAAGTGGGAAAGGATGTAAAACAGATGTTCAGTGCAGATATTACTGGTAACACTGTATTTTTCTTTACGATGTGTTTTGTGCACTGAAGATTACGGAAGCTAATACTGATGTTCGGTTAAAATTTGACTCAATGAACATATTTTACACTCCCTTCAGTCTATTCCAATAGTCTTTTTTACCTAGGACAATTTATCAACAAATCATGCTCATTTTTACAAATCTCAAAGAGATGTTTTAGGAAAACTCCACAACGTTATTCAAATTGTGATTTTTTTCCCATTTACACCTGCTAATGAAGGTCATCCAAATATAATTATCCTCAAACATTATCTATGTTGATTTACCATTATCTGTACATGTTAACGCAGTATCAGACTAGGTCAACTTCAATTTCTCTGTAACATGCACACTATTCAGTAAAGTGCTGGCACCTTATCAAAAGTAGGATTTCATTCAAGTGATTCATTTGGTTACTCAATGGTATAAGACAAATCTCTAAAAAAATGTTTTGTTTCGTTATTCAACAAAATGAAAAATTCCAAATTTGAAATAATTCTGAAACCAATAAAAAAATTGATGCTGATGATTTTCGAATATCATGATACAAATAATATAATCAATAGTGATCTATGTAATAACATTTTCCTACTGCATTTGGTGTCATACATTGTGGTCCATAATAAAAAAAAAAACAAGTTTATTTAACTTCTACAGAATTGAATCAGAGCTAGGGGTATATAAATATAGGTAATTATAAATATTAATGCAGTGCTATTCATTCCCGTTATCATGTCACTTGTATTAATAGTTCATGACACAAACTATGACATGACCACTGGTGACTAAGACCTACTGGTGTTTTATTAAAGGTTAAAATTGTTTTACAAGGGAGGTAAATTTGCATAATGAGGGAGTTTTAAAGAGACGCCCCCTGTCAAAATACTGCTTGTAAAAGTTCAATGTTTATAAACAAGACCACATCAAAAATTTACAAAACCATCATGGATCAATTCATTACAAAACACCTCACACATACTAAAATAACATGCAATTTTTCATAAAAAAAAATCCGTGCAGACGACACGCGATTTGATGACAAGAATGACAGTACCACGTTTTGAAACCGCACAGGTGTACTGTGTTAGTGTGTAACTCAAGTCTACTTACAGTATACCACTGCATGACGTACACACGAACGATCCGGCCGTCATATTGACATAGGTTGGCCCTCTTTGGTGGCAATCAAAGCATTGTTTGTTGTGAGGCAATGCCGCCATCTCTCGTAACATTTTTAGATGTTTTTCATCCTGTTTTCTCTTGCTCGACGCCATTTTCGTCGACGACATTTTACCGGAAATAACCTTCAGTTCAATGTTAAAGGTAGATAACTCCTTATGGAAATGAGACAGGTAGAAAAATTACCACGAGTTTACAAATGCATGTTAGTCACAATATGAACATGTGCTCTAAAAGTGAGTGCTTGGGTCTGTTGCCAAAAATTGAACATATTTTGTGTATTTAGTATTAGATTTATCTCGTAACCTGCTTGGAACTTTACGAAGATAATTTAGGAGTTTGGCCATCGTTTGACAAACTTAATAAAAGTTCGCACGGAAAACAGAAGAACAACTCACCCAAAATGAACCCATACCTGAAAAACAGTACTATTTAAATTCTGGATCCAGTCTTTGGTGTGGTCTGTCAAAATACATAGTATCATAATCCTATAAAGCTACACCTCCTCGCTTTTCCCCCACCGCCGAAGCGCGAAGGAGACATTCTTATATCGGCTGGTAAGCACTGTTTGTAAAAAAAATATTGCCGTAAACTTCCGATTTTCATCAAAATAATAAGTGGGATGGGGGGGGGGGGGGGGGGGGGGGGGGGGGGCGCGATCCCTAAAGGTTGGGCCAGACCACAGGGTCAATTCCTACATCATGATAATGTTCGTCTCTTGATGTCTAGCAATGGTATATATGGTTATCGGGTGCGGATCTCAACTGTTTCAAATTTATGGCTTAGAAATCAAGCCCCTATATGGGCGGGGACAGACCCAAAAGTCAATTCTTTTATCATGATTGTGTTTTTTTCTCTTGATGCGCGGCAATTGTTATTATGGTTATCGGATGGGGATCTCAATAATGACCAAGTTAAACATTCTGGAGAAGAATTTGAAATGATTTACCTAAATTCCCCTTATAAGGGCCCCATCCCTAAGCCACATGGGAAGCTATGCAAAATTGAGTCCCTTTTGCCTAAGGATACTCTACACCAAATTTGGTTCAAATCCCTCATCACACAGAAGGAGAAGGATTTTAATTTTTTCCCATATGTTCCCCCTAACGGGCCCCGCCCCTCTGCTCCCAGGGGAGCCACACCATTCTTTTATACAAAAGTGAATTCCCCTTTCCCAAAGATGTTCTAGACAAAATTTGGTTAAAACCCCTCTTTATGTACAGAAGGAAAATAATTTTAAATGATTTACCTAAATTTCCCTTATTAGGGCCTCGCCCCTATGCTACCAAAGGGATCACATCCTTCATTTATACAAAATTGAGTCCCTTTTGCATAAGGTTGCTCTACACAAAAAGTCCTTTTATTGACACAATCCATCTTTTATATATATGTATATATAAAACTTCGCATCCTGTTAGAGCACTATGCAGTGTTTCTCCCGGTAATATGATACATAGAGATTTACTTGAAACCTCAGCATGAACAGTTATACTATTCCCATTTGACACGATGTTAAATTCTTCTCTTGAAGAAATATTTTGTCCAATTAAGTCCTCTCGGTTAGACCTATCTATATCACATATGTGATATATACGTCTCTCTGTTTTTATATATAATCCATTGTGAAAAAACCGTAACGTAAGCAGATAGACAGTGGCGACGGACCAAATTAACCCTTCACCAACAGATTTATAGGGAACAATGTCGGCTAGTTGGTTCACTTCTCATTCAGTCAAAGAAGGCTTATTATTCGGAAAGAATCGAAGAATGTGGTAAGGATCATATTCGGCTGTTTAGACTCACCAAAAACCTAATGGGCCAGAAAGGTGAAATTATCCTACCAAAGCTGTAATTCTGAAAAAAGTCTTATCAAACAAGTTCAGTGATTACTTTCTGAATAAAATCAGCTCAATCAGGAAAAACATTGCCGAAGTGAACACTTCTGCTGACAATGATATCTCTGTCATGACTACTGACATTGAATTTGATGGGGAACCATTGGCAAAGCTCTCACCAACAACACAGGACGAGTTACGCAATATCATCATGACCTCGCAATCGAAGTCCTGTGAGCTTGATCTACTGCCTACAGACCTATTAAAGCAATGTCTTGAAGCACTGCTTCCTTTGATTGCCTCAATCATGAACAAATCATTGGCTGAGTCAAAGGTTCCATTGTGTTTCAAGAAGGCACATGTAAGACCATTGTTAAAGAAGCCTGGAATGGACAAGGAGGAGTTGAAGAACTACCGTCGCAGTTTCACATCTGCCTTTTCTGTCTAAGATCTTGGAGAAGGTTGTGTCCCGTCGTTTAGAGGTTCATCTCCATGCAATCAGCCTCCATGACAACATGCAATCGACCTACCGCATGGGACACTACTGAGACGGCCCTCCTACGTGTACATAATGACATAGCTTCTGCATTGGATACCAAGTGCAGAGCGGTGCTTGTCATGCTGGACTTGTCAGCTGCATTTGACGACATCGACCAAGGCATACTTTATAAACGTATGGAATACTCTTATGGAGTGACTGATACCGCACTATGCTGGATACAGTCTTATCTGAGTGAAAGACGACAGTGTGTTGCCATCGGATCAACCACTTGACATGACAAAGTACTAGATTTCAGGGTTCTTCAAGGGTCGTTGTTAGGACCCCGAAAATATTGCCATAGTCTTCGCTATCATTGCTATGCTGATGACACACAAGTTTACATGGTCATCAAACCACAAGACAGTTGGGATACAGTTTCAGAAAATCTGGAAGCTTGTCTGACAGATATCAGTACCTGGATGAACGCCAACATGCTAAAGCTTAATCAGGAAAAGACGGAACTAATCGTCTTTTCCCCAAAGTGTCAGCAAACAATGGCTCTCCAGCTCAAGGTCGGTGCCAGAACTATTGAGACTGTCCCAGCTGTTGAAAACCTAGGGGTATACTTTGATAGTTCACTGAACATGGAGAAAACAAGTGGACGCTATTGCCAAATCCTGTTACTACCAGATCAGGAACATCGGCTGTATTCGGCAGTTTATAACTGAAGATGCATGCAAGATTTTGGTGCATTCACTTGTTACCTCTCGGTTGGATTATGGTAACGCCCTGCTCTGTGGTATTCCGTCTTTGCGTATTGCAGAGTTATCTTCTCTTTTTAGCAGGTATTGATTGTTACGTCATTGGTTTGTGTGAGAAAATAACGTCGTTTCTCAAAAATTGATGATGTTACTCTCACTAACAAATGACGTAACAATCAATACCTGCTCACAAGAGCAGATAACTCTGCAATACGAAAAGACGGAATATCTGACAAACTAACTAATCGTACTCGAAAGAGAGAGATCATCATACATGTGCTATATTCTTTGCACTGGTCACCTGTACGATACAGGTCGCAGTACAAAATTTTGGTGTGCACATACAAGGCACTGAATGGAACAGCTCCTCAGTACCTACAGGAGCTTGTTACCCTGTATCAGCCGTTACGATCAGTACGATCGGAGTCAGAATCATTAATGTGAGTCCCAAAATCTCGTACTGTGACTTATGGAAACCGGTGCTTTGGGAGGGTTTCAGCCACGTTTTGGAAAAGCTTACCATCTGCTATTAGAAAGTCAAATACCCTGGCCAAATTCAAGAGGGACATCAAAACTCACCTCTTCACGTCTGCATTTTATGGTCTCTGCAAAGACGTCATGTAGATACAACCCTTTATTTGTTCAATTATGTGCCCATTGCTTGCTTAAATGTATAAAAGTGATTGTAAGCATTTGTTTTTGTTTCACAATTATAACTATTACTATTATTCATATGTTGTAAAGCGCTTTAAAGTAATTTTACAAATTAAATAGGGCGCTATATAAATGTTGTATATTATTACTAACGAAAAGACTTAAATTGACGTCACTGTTCACGTACCATATACCTGTGATACCGACC
Source organism: Mizuhopecten yessoensis (assembly GCF_002113885.1). Lineage (NCBI taxonomy): Eukaryota > Metazoa > Mollusca > Bivalvia > Pectinida > Pectinidae > Mizuhopecten > Mizuhopecten yessoensis. Next base: position 1,030,677 of record NW_018407082.1, read on the forward strand.
AATAGAAAGACAGTCCAAACAACAACATTCCAATATTGCAAACGATTATTAAAATACAATTAAAGTTTAAATATGACGTAATAGATTACCGAAATCTGCTACGGGTATTGTAGCCGGTCATAAATCGTAAAATTATATATAGCTAAAATTGAGTGCCTGTTCATAAGGCAAGGGAAAGTCAAATTAACTCTTAAGAATACTCATTGAATACTAGTCAACTAAAGTATGGAGTTAATGATATAATCGACCAATGAAGGAAGGAAGAAGGGAGGAAAAAAGAAGGAAGGAAGACAAGGGGGAGGGAGAGAAATCGGAAATCGGTCCAGGAATAATTCAATGATGAATTAAAAACAAATGATATTACAAGTTACTAATATTTCTTTGATAAATAAACATTGTGAAGTATTTATTCAGATCTTTAATCTTGGATTACCACAATGTATACATGGGTCCGTATTTGTGAAACCGTTCTCATGCTTATGCACGGATTCTGTGCTCAAACTCGTTTTTTTTAACTTACTTAAATCAAGTAAATTCCTCAAAACAGTATACGGCTTTAGGTGTTTTTAATTTCCCCCAAATCATTGAAAAAATAAAATGCTTTTTATCAACTTGTAACTGATGCAAGAAATTAGGCTTGAGCACAAAATCGCAGCTTGAGCATGATATTCGGTTTCATGAATACGGGCCCTGGCCTAGGTCAATGTTGATATTTGTGGTATTGCTGAGAGCAAAAGGTTCTGCTTCATATTGGGAGGTTACGTGATAAGTTTGGACATGATAAGATACAAGTGTAAGATTCAACCATTTCTTGTTGGATCACATACACTATTGGAAATCCTTCTAAGCCACTATCAAGTTCACAGGAAACGATAACGTTAAAATATAGAAATACGTTTTAATCTTTAGTTTCAAAATAAATATCTTTAGTGTCGAGTCTGAGCCAGGATATCCCCAGATAATGCTCCATTATTTCACTGCAACGGAAATTGGTTAGGTATATTTCCAACGCGTTCCGATTTAGCACGAGTAAGTGAATATTTTATTCCATCTGACGCCTGCAATCCGTTTGAATTCCTGAAAAAGACACTAATTCAATGAATCAAAGTGATCCGGAAAAATAGTTTGATATATGTCAGTGAATCGGAAATGAGATACAAATGCATGCTGTACTCTCATCTGTGTGCTTCTTAGCGTGCTGTTGATGCGCGCGCCATTGATTGGAATTAGCGGAAGAGAAATAGTTGGCCTTGGCCACAAATGTCCACGAATGGGGCACACGTAGGTAACATTTATCTTTAGATGTTTCTGTTCCAATAAAATATATGTACTACAGTTTAGAATCATTGAACTCGGTTTCTCTTGCTGATAAAACCATCCACTGTCAAATACATTATAACCGATATTAAGCGTGCATCTTTCAACAAAACAAGTACACGATATTGTATACAAGTTCATATATCAACACCAGTTAGATAAATGTTTATTTATGACGTACCGATGGCTAGTACGATACGTTTCCTGTCACCTTCCCTAGACAAATGACCAGTGAGGTGTTGTACTCAAAGGTGTAAACTGTGTAAGAGTTGGCAAACACCGAATCGCCGATTTGGCTACGTTTTGTTATTATAGATGTACCAGCTGACGATATCAATTTGTGAAAGGTCTGAAAATGTGTCATTTACGTAAACATGATGAGAAGGGAAATATACAAATTAATTAGCCACCAGTGTTGTAGGCCTAATGGCCAATACCTTTGTTAGCTGTAATGGTCAATGTCTTTGTTCGCTGTTATGGTCAGTGCCTGTTAGCTGTAATGGTCAAGGCCTGTTAGCTGTAATGGTCAATGTCTTTGTTTGCTGTAATGGACAATACTTTTGTTAGCTGTAATGGTCAATACCTTTGGTAGCTGTAATGGTCAGCTGTAATAGTCAATACCTTTGTTAGCTGTAATGGTCAGTGCCTTTTAGCTGTAATGGTCAATACATTTGTTTGCTGTAATGGTCAATACCTTTGGTAGCTGTAATGGTCAGTACCTGTTAGCTATAATGGTCAATGCCTTTGGTAGCTGTAATGGTCAATGCATTTGTTAGCTGTAATGGTCAGTGCCTGTTAGCTGTAATGGTCAATACATTTGTTAGCTGTAATGGTCAATACCTTTGGTAGCTGTAATGGTCAGTACCTGATAGCTGTAATTGTCAATGCCTTTGTTAGCTGTAATGGTCAATACCTTTGTTAGCTGTAATGGTTAATACCTTTGTTAGCTCTAATGGTCAATGCCTTTGTTAGCTGGAATGGTCAATGTCTTTGTTAGCTGTAATGGTCAATACCATTGTTAGCTGTAATGGTCAATTCCTTTGTTAGCTGTAATGGTTAATACTTTTGTTAGCTGTAATGATCAATACCTTTGTTAGCTGTAATGGTTAATACCTCTGTTAGCTGTAATGGTCAATACCTTTGTTAGCTGTAATGGTCAATGTCTTTGTTAGCTGTAATGGTCATACCTTTGTTTGGTGTAATGATCAATACCTTTGTTAGCTGTAATGGTCAATGCCTTTGTTAGCTGTAATGGTCAATGCCTTTGTTAGCTGTAATGGTCAATGCCTTTGTTTACTGTAATGGTCAGTGCCTATTAGCTGAAATGGTCAATGCCTTTGGTAGCTGTAATGGTCAATACCTTTGTTAGCTGTAATGGTCAATGCCTTTGTTTGCTCTAATGGTCAATACCTTTGTTTGCTTTGATGGTCAGTGCCTGTTAGCTGTAATGGTCAATGCCTTTGTTTACTCTAATGGTCAATACCTTTGTTAGCTGTAATGGTCAATACCTTTGTTAGCTGTAATGGTTAATGCCTTTGTTTACTCTAATGGTCAATACCTTTGTTTGCTGTGATGGTCAGTGCCTGTTAGCTGTTATGGTCAATGCCTTTGTTAGCTGTATTGGTCAATACATTTGTAAGCTGTTATGGTCAGTGCCTGTTAGCTATAATGGTCAGTGCCTATTAGTTAATGGTCAGTGCCTTTTAGCTGTTATTATCAGTGTCTTTGTTAGCTATAATGGTCAGTGCCTATGTTTGCTGTAATGGTCAGTGCCTATGTTTGTTGTAATTGTCAGTGTCTATTAGTTGTAATGGTCAGTGCCAGCTAGCTGTAATGGTCAGTGCCTGTGTTCGCTGTAATGGTCAGTACCTACGTTTGCTGTAATTGTCAATGCCTATGCTTGTTGTAATTGTCAGTGACAGCTAGCTGTAATGGTCAGTGCCTGTGTTCGCTGTAATGGTCAGTGTCTATTTTTGCTGTAATGGTCAGTGCTAATGACAACATTGTCGATGTATCGGAATGGGAAATTGAAGGACTTGGTTAGGTTTTTTTACCAGTCCTGATAAGCTCAGCGATACATTCAATTTCCTATGAAAACGGAAACAAATCTGCAAGAAAAGGGGCACAATTTATTTCCATAGGAATACAGAATCAAAAGATATAACACATTCATGCCTACTCTCTTGCGGGTTGAGGGACATAATCAACATATTAAAATATAGAGGCTAACTCTCCTAACGGTTTAGGGGCAGGATTAAAATATATGAAATATTAAGACTTATTTTCCTGCGGGTTGAGGAGCATGGTCAATAGATTAAAAGCTACAGAGGCCAATACCCCAGACGGTTGAGAGGCAGGACTAAATGATATAAAAATAGAGGTTTACTCTCTTTCTCTCGCGGGTTGATGAGCAGGATCAAAAGGTATAAAATATAAAAGCTAACTCTCCCGAAGGTTGAGGGACATGATCAAAATATATAATATATATAGGCTAACTCTCTTAAGGTTTGAGGGAAAAGATAAAAAATAAATTGAATATAGAGGCTTACTCTTCAAGGTTTGAGGGGCAGGATCAAAAGTGTAAAATATAGAGGCTTACTCTCATGCGTGTTGAGAAACAGGATAACAAATGTGTTTGCTTTTTTTTTTTAACGGCCCATCGACAACTACGGCCGTTTAAGGCCATGGTGATTTTACTTTTTAAGCAAACACGATGTGAGTAGCGTAGATAAAATCAGATAAAAATGAACATTTTTAAAAGCATTAGCACGGTACGTGTCAATAATTGAAATATGAAAAGGGTTAAAATATAAGTTAAAGAGATAATGAATAGATACTATAGGAAAATGTGATGTATAGATAACGTCAAAGAGGGTAAGGTAGGTTAAAAGGCTTCAGAGTTTATGAAATAGAGACCGATGTCCTTCAAAAAGTTAAATAAAACCTTAGAGTCCAAGAAAGTGAAAATGGTTTTCATATCCGGGACTCGGAAGTAATTATCACGAATGTGTCCGAAATCAAAACATTCGAATAACAAATGTTTTAAAAGGTACGAATGAGTAGGATAAGTGTGACTAGGATGTAGCTGAGACAGGACAACTTCCTCTCTGCGATCTTACAGACTGGAAACACGTTTGTTGCTGGTCTCGAGGGTTCATTCGCTCCCACGTAAAGGCTTTTTACAGGTTTTGTTAGAAAAACTTCAAGGACTAGTCGTAGCCCTTGGTTATGTATTGGGTCAAGCACCTGCAGGTAAGAACTGCGCGCCGAACTGTATACCATAGAATCATAATAAAGTTTTGTTCGGATAAGTGATCTGTATAGGCGCAATGGCATTTCACGGTCTGCTCTCCAATCAGTATGAGAAAGGACTCGCATAATGTTTAACGCCTTGGAACTTTATATGTGGTATAAAAGAGAGTTTCGATCAATATTGTGCATGTTCTTCATCCACGTCATCCACGAATAACGACCATTCTGTTGACCGACCAAGACATTTGACTATGTCATTTATTTTAAGACCAAAAAGGGTGACTGATAGGATTCCACCCTGTGGGACTCCCATTTCCTGTTGAGCCGTTTCAGAAAAGGATGAACCAACACGAACATCAAGTGTCTATCTGATAGGTAATTAGCCATGAAGTTGTGAAGATTTCTACGCACACCAAGATCGTGAAGATCTTTCATGATGCCATACTGCCATGTAGTATAATAGCCTTCTCAATATAAAAGAATACAGCTACACGGTGTTCCGTCTTGACGAAACCCTCTCGTATGAATGTCTCGAGTCTGATGAGATGATCATTTGTCCCTCTTCTGTCTCTAAAACCACTTTGAAGAGGGGATATTGTATCGTTGGCCTCCAGAAACCAAACAAGTCTTGTGTTAATCATCCTTTCTGAAGTTTTACTCACACAGCTAGTCAGAGTAACAGGGCGATTGTTGTTTGGGTCAGTAGCATGATTCCCCGGTTTCGGAATAGGCATAATTGTATAGTCCTTCCACGAATATGGAATCTTTCCAGAGGCGTAGACTTGGTTGAATATGTATAAAAGACATCTTAGTGATGAGTCCGGTAGGTGTTTTAGGAATTGGTATGGAATATCACCAGGACCTGAGACAGAGTCATGTGATTTTCCAAGCGCATCAGCAAGTTCTGACAGGATAAATAATTCATTGTAACTTTCTTTGGCTGATGATTTGAAATTTAGCCGTTTCTTTTCTTTTTCTTTCCTAAAAGAATATATTCTAAGATATTCTTTCCACCTATTTCTTTTATCAATCTTTATTGATCGCAGAGCCTCTGCCCGGCAAATTTTTAAATCACTGTAATTTGAAGCGGTCAGACAGTTCAAGTAGCGTCTTTGAGCACCTGCCCGACTACTGCGTATTTTCAAAGGTTCTTCTGATAAAAGGAACGTCGTAGGTTTTGGAGCGGATTTTGGTATTGATATTTTGGCAATAGAAGTCACTGTTTCAGTAAAAGATTTGATTGGGTCGTCGAGGTTAGTGAACTTTTCTGTAATTAGTTTCTCGTTGCGCATGTGTTCGAATTGAACCAAATCTGCTTTGTGCACATTCCATCGAAGTAGCTGTTCCTCAAGATGAGCCCATATGTTTCTAAGAAAGATGGGAAAGTGATCACTCTCAAATGGATCATCGTTGACCTTCGAGTCATAATCAAGTAGAATTGAAGGGTGGCACAAAGATAGGTCGATGTGTATAAGGAAGCCAGAGGCAGGGTGTAGGTATGTAGGGACATTTTTGTTACAAAACGCAACTTCCTCTTTCGTCTATGTTTGGGAAGCCCCACAGGCTATTGTGGCTATCAAAATCACCCAGGATTACGAAAGGTGTTGGAAGTTGGGACACACTATTATTTAGTCGGTCACATTCAAAGCCAGCACTTGGGGGAGATAACTAGAACAGACAGTTATTTGTCGGTGTTAAGTTTCGCAAACGGGAACAGTTGTAGAGTCGTGTTCAACTTAATGCGTCGATGAGGAACGTTTTTACTGATAGCTACAGCCGTACCACCCGATGCCCTGCCGCCTTCCGTTGGGATATTGCAGTAGAGGGAGAAGTATTGAAATTGTATTGGGCCTTTCAGCATTATTCCTTGTAAGCAGAATATGGCTGGGTTTAGTTCTTTAGATAGAAGTTGAATTTTTTACTTCAATCCACGAATGTTCCATTGGATAATTGTGTTATTCATTTATTTGTGTTGATTTGGTTAGAGTTGAAGTGTGAAGCGCTCAAGCATTCGTCTCCAACTCATCATGAAGACCGAGCAGGACATTATATCTGCTGGTCGGGTTATCCAATCCGTTGCCATAAGTGACATTTAGATCGGGCCCGGCAGGCTTTCCCCTGGATATCTTGATTTTTTTCGGTGGTATGTTTTCTGTTGGCGGCGTATTTTCTGACCTCGTGCGAGGAACAGATAGCGAACGACATCGTTGTAGTAACGAAGAGTGTTTGCGGGTTTTGTTTCGTGAGGGAGGTGCTTTTTGAGGTTGTTTTAGTTTTGGAGAAAAATAAAATGCAGAGGCTTAATGTCCTGCTAGTTTAGGGGCAAGATCAAAATATATAAAATATAGAAGCTGCGGGTTGAGGGATCAAAATATATTCAAATATAGAAGTCAACTCTCCTTAGGTTTGAGGGACTGGATCAAAAGATAGGAAATATAGAGTCTAACTTTCCTAAGTATTGAGGGGCAGGATCAAAGGATATAAAATATCCAATTCTGCTGGGGGTTTATGGGGAGGATAAAAAGGGGTCAAATTGGCGGAATAGTCGTTCCAACATCTCAACCAAAAATATTGGGCATCTTTTGATCTAATTGTAATGGTAATATCATTTGGCCACAGAGATAAAAAACAAACATACATCGGGGCCTAGAGACGTATATGTCTCTGCAAAGCCGAGGGGCGGGTTTCAATGAGGTCGTGTTGGCTGATTTGTACCCAGCACTTTTGTTATCTCCAATGATCATGAGTTCTTTTATACTATAAAGTAATTTACAGCAGTATTACTAGCATATCAACGGCTGCTTTCTTTCTTTCTTTTGTTTCCTATTTTGTTCGTGAAGGATATGTTTCACTACTCTGGATCATTAGTTTTTGATTAATTGTAAAAGGAGTTTGTCATATGTTATACGATAATAGTCATTATATCAGTAATCTAAGATTCACAATACAATAAGAGACGCCTTCAGTATCATACTGTCTTCAACTATTGAACAAAGGCATCCTGATCCTGACAAAAGAAAACACCTATTGTAGTAACACACGAGTTTCGATAATTAATATGGAAACAAATCTCGCCTACCCCAGCTAATATATATCTTCTTATATGTCATACAATGCCCGAAAATGCTGTGAACTTGTCACCTTCCTATTCATTATTAGAAAACCCCGAGTTCGGTATTTAACAAGGTTATTAAACTCAGTCTAATACAGAGGACCTATTTGTTCGAATCTGCAGGGGTTACCTTGTATTGTAATAAAAATACTAAACACTGCCCACCATATTATATGTTAATATAAAGATCGATATATAATTGCAGAGCAATCTCATTAACGTCCTCTGACAGTTGACCAATTCTATCTCTGAAAACTACCACGTGATATCACCACATATTGTGCTCGAGCAGTGAAGTAGCATTAGACCAATGACAGCCTCTGAACATAACCACGTGATATGCCGGCGGATTGCATTATTTTATCAGTAGTTAATCAAAAACCATACTATACTTTACAGAGATTTTCTGTAATGTGCAGGAAATATGTACTGTAAACCGTATATATTATACAAGTGTAAATAAAACTTGGAAGACCCCACAGTCCATGTGTAATGCTTAGGGCTTCAACTGAACACTGAATAAGTTCCGGATACCTTGACTTAACACGGTTTCTCAGCATTAACTCTGTTCAATGTTCAAGTAACACATCTATACAAGCATATGGAATATGTGAGAATATACACGAATATCATAAACAATATGATAATACTATCATAGTTACCGGCCAGAGGTGCACACTATATATTTCCTATATGAAGGATGATTATTAATGTTTCATATTCAACATATATTAATATGTTCTACCAGGAATTATACACGATATTCAGTATTTTTGGTTTACCAATATATTTTAGAACAGAATCAAAAATTCCACACGTAATTTCTCATAACATGTTTGACAACCAAAAGGTAACTGAGTGAGATAAAGTGATTATGATTCCCAATAATTTTAAGTTTATTTCTTTTTCCACGCTCTTGTCAGAATTTGTTGCAACCGTATAGATCTGACAGCAGAGAAATTTTTTGAAAGTCCGGCAGTCAGAATAAAATCAGTGTATCTGAGATTTTTCTGAGATTACTCCGGCAGAAAATTAAATGACTTATATCATATCAAATATGACAAATTCCTTAAACAATTAATCGAAACAGATAATCAAGTGTTACATCTCTTCGCAAAAAAAAAAAAAAAAAAAAAAAAAAAAAAAAAAAAAAAAAAAAAAAAGAAAAGAGAAAGCATCCATTGCTATGCTATTATTACTGTTTATAACACCCACAAAAAAACAAAACAATCATCATTGGTAGTGACACAACTGCTGTGTCATCCTTGATACTCAAGGGGTTACCCTAACTGACGCTCTCAGCACCCTTGGAATAGGTTATTGCAAAATTGAAGGCAAGAAGATAGCTGTTTGATTGGTCTCGGGTTAAAAAAGACACTGACCAATCGCTAGGCTGCATTATATATATCGATAGTTGTTATAACTATAAAAAAAAACGTGAAATGTTCATGTACGTAAATACAAACTGACACAAGTTTTCAATATCTTGTGATGCAGTTACCTATTATGTTTTTGTTGACTTCATTCAATATTTGTATCATATATGCATCTACACAAGCACGGAATTATATTACATTGTTATGTACCTATAGATCTAAGCTTAAATCCGTAAGTAAAGTTAGGCGACTCCGGTCCGGGCACATCGTTTGTGCTGAATATATTTACTTTATCCAATTAATATGCAAATATAAGACTATTATGAAGTCTTAAGATATAACTTTCTAGAGTTATCCGTGTCTATGGTCCACTGCTGTATGTAAATTCTATAACCGTTGCTTAAGAAATTTAAATATGTACAAATCATATATTAAACAAAGTTCATCAGAACGAGTCTCACCCTAAGCCGTTGACGGCGAAAGTAACTGTAATCCATCTTTTATCTATTCTAGCTTAGTTTTTACTTACTCTCTCATATACTTAAATTACTAAATTACATCCAACGTTTGATGTCCAAAAAGTTTGGTTATCTACTGGAAATGTTAAACATTATTTATAGCCATGTGATATTCACTTTTATACAGTCTATAAACAAATTTTATGGTATAACAAGAGGCCCAGAGGACCTGTATCGCTCACCTGAATATCTAAGCAATCATGGCAAAATATTCTCCTTGCTAAGATCCAAGGGAATGGGCCAGACCCCAAGACCAAACCTTGCAACATGTTCATGCCCAACAAGTTTATGTATGGTTATGGGGATCTCAACCGTTTCAAAGTTATGACCCAGGGGTTAAGTCTCCAAGGATGGAGCCAGACCCTGGAGCCATCCTGGAAGCATATGTGCATTCTTCTCTTTATACTCAGAAACTGTATATATGGTTATAGGGTGGGGATTTCAACCATTTCCAAGTAATTAACTATTTTTGGCCCCACCCCTTAGCCTGGGGGGTCAGCCCCACCATTTGAACAATTTTGAATCCATGCCTCCCATGAATGCTTCCAACCAAATATGATCAATATCCAGTACACAGTTCTACAGAAGTTGTTCATAGCAATATAGCCTAATTGCCTCCTTTTTGGCCCCTTTTTGCTCCACCCCTCATTCCCCTGGGGGTCAGCCCCACGTTTTGTACAATTTGAATCCCCACTAACTAGAGATGCTTCAAGTCAAATTTGGTTAATATCCATCTCTTAGTTCCCCAGAAGAAGTTGCTTAACGCAATATAGCCAAATTGACCCCTTTTGAGCCTGCCCTCAGCCCCCTTGGGGGTCATCCCCACCATTTGTACAATTTTGAATCCCCACTACCTAGAGATGCTTCAAGTCAAATATGGTTGATATCCATCTCTTAGTTCCACGGAAGAAGTTGCTTAAAGCAATGTAGCAAAATAGCCCTTTCTGGCCCCGTCCATAAGCCCCCTGAGGGTCAGCCCCACCATTTGAACAATTTTGAATCCATGCCTCCCATGAATGCTTCCAACCAAATATGATCAATATCCAGTACACAGTTCTACAGAAGTTGTTCATAGCAATATAGCCTAATTGCCTCCTTTTTGGCCCCTTTTTGCTCCACACGTCATTCCCCTGGGGGTCAGCCCCACGTTTTGTACAATTTGAATCCCCACTACCTAGGGATGCTTCCAGTCAAATATGGTTGATATCCATCTCTTGGATCCTCAGAAGAAGTCGCTTAAAGCAATATAGCCAAATTGCCCCCTTTTGAGCCTGCCCTCAGCCCCCTTGGGGGTCATCCCCACCATTTGTACAATTTTGATTCCCCACTACCTAGGGATGCTTCCAGTCAAATTTGGTTGATATCCATCTCTTAGTTCCACGGAAGAAGTTGCTTAAAGCAATATAGCCTAATTGCCTCCTTTTTGGCCCCTTTTTGCTCCACACCTCATTCCCCTGGGGGTCAGCCCCACGTTTTGTACAATTTGAATCCCCACTACCTAGAGATGCTTCAAGTCAAATATGGTTAATATCCATCTCTTAGTTCCACAGAAGAAGTTGCTTAAAGCAATATAGCCAAATTGCCCCCTTTTGAGCCTGCCCTCAGCCCCCTTGGGGGTCAGCCCCACCATTTGTAAAATTTTGAATCCCCACTACCTAGGGATGCTTCCAGTCAAATATGGTTGATATCCATCTCTTGGTTCCACAGAAGAAGTCGCTTAAAGCAATATAGCCAAACTGCCCCCTTTTGGACCTGCCCCTCAGCCCCACCATTTTTACATTTCTGAATCCCCACTACCTAGGGATACTTCCAGTCAAATTTAGTCAAATTCCAATTGGTGGCTAAGAAGAAGATGTCGTTTGAAGAAATTGTTGATGCACGTACGGACGTTTGTGTCGTTGATTGCAAACAGCGACAAAGAAAAATAGTTGGCCATGGCTGACTGACTTCCACAGTCATTGGGCAGGTTATAATGTTGCAAGGACATTTGCAGCATTACACTAAAACATCAATACAGATGATTAATGCTAAGTTTGTTTTGAACACAAACAGAAATTGAAGAAAATAATAATTGTGATGCTGGTTTCCTTTGTCAGGCAAGGAGTGTAAATAACTGGTGTCTTCACTCTAAACCGCTAAAACAAGTCACTAAGCCAAAGTGTGCCAAACAAGTAAAGTCAGCTGTCAGAAATTATAGAGACATTTCCCCTTATAGCAGAAATACTGCAAAGCAGTCAGAGAGACAAATAACATTCAACCTGATTGGTATTTCTTTTATTGAAATATAATACTTTCACAATTTAATGTGGATATGTTAAACATATTGTCTTATAAATTAACAATTAAAAAAAGATAACGAATAAGTTGATGTAAATTATGGTAAAATTTGAGGTAATTTGTTACCAAAATACCTCCTCGATCAAACAGTAGCACAATTAACCTACATTATATATATTCAACCCATAGAGGCCTGATATTGATATCGGTCCAATATGTAACTTCCGAGAAGAGTATACCATGAGAACTATATATATTTTCTTGGAGGTTATAATAATAATTATACTAATTCAGGGTTTCTTATAAACCGCTTCATCACAACCTACCTGGTAGTTCGTAGGTCATCTCAAAGCAGTTCACAAATTATTATCCGTGGTTATAGGGCCTTTGCAACCAGCCAATATCTTTCTCAACTCCCTGGGGAGCATACAGCCAGTGCTGCCATTTCGGCGCTCACAGCTAGCATTATACAATTCTAGCATTGTCCAACCACATACCCATTTACAGCTGCATTCTACAATCTGCCCAACCAGACACCCATTTACAGCTGAGTAGACTGGAACAAGCAGAGTAATGTATCTTGCTCAAAGATACAACACAGTGCCGTGCCGTGACTCGAACTTGAAACCTTTGGTCACGAGCCCGGCGTCCTACCACTAGACTATCGGGCCTCCACCTACACAGCATTCACTGTATATCAAGGAACTAAGATAAAATACAGCTTAATCAGACTTACTGAAAAACAGCTCCAGTTTTCATTTTTTTTTAATAAAAATTACAGAAAACAGTTTTTTATTTTTGAAATAATGCATCTGATAAAAATTATGAACTTATTTAAAAACTTTCTCCTCAAACCTTTTTAATGGACACAAGTTTGTTATAAAAGGAAAGTGCTGCTAAAAAATCTGATTATCATTTTAATAACAAAATCATTTAAGCTTTTAGGATGATTGATAAGGCTGATGATTGTGAAAAACTGAAAATCTCAAGCATGTCATATTTCTGATTAATTAAAAAAGGATATACAGTACTTTTAAGAAGTATTAAGGTAGCATCTATTCTATTTCTTTTCTTCCTATACAGTGTCCAAGAATTTGATTCAACAAGCAAATTCATTCTGACTATATGAATGAAAGCTATGTATGGTATGTTGAATGACAGCCCTCATTTGTTTGGGGTAGTAGGGGACAGGGGTTGAACTTAGGGCACCCCCACCCTACCTACCTTATCAACACTCATATATTAACACATACATTTATTGCTTGGTTTTATGTTTATGTTTACATACACAACATGTATATATAAACTTACATGGGAGAATATAAAACATTAAAATAATTCTTTTAAATGGAGAATCAAATTCCATTAAATCAATTTCTATAAATCTCAACTCAAGTACATTTTGTACATATGAACGTCTTGATTACCCATTAAGGTACACAGATTTAAATCGTTCTCATAGATTCTAGCACAAGCCACTGTTTTCACTTTCAATATATTAGTAACTCGAGTAAAACTAGACACCAATTACATACCTGATTACTTATATATATATTTATTGTTGAAATTGTGTTTATGTCCTAAACTCTATTCAAGTCCCATTAACAACATTTCCTATCATCAATTAATTCTTTTTGTAAACAATTATTCTTATTTATGATTGTTATTTTTTTCACTAGGCCTGGTGTTACTAATGCACCATAAAATTAGAAAATGCATTGTAACCTCAATTGATGTCATTTAAATTCTGTTTTTACTCATCCTCGAAATTCTAGGGGTTATGCCCTTTGAACCCCTGGAATACAACTTGACAAAATTGAAGGCTCAGTGTGGGCCATCTTGTAGATGATAAAAGAAGATTAGTTGGATTGTTTGATGTACATATATAGAATCATACACAAACATAACAATATAATTGACTTGCTTCAATCAGGTGACACTTCTCTGTTAACGAATCTACAAAGGACAAGTAATAGCCTAGTGATTGGTCAGTTTTGTCACTGGAAACCAATCAAATGGCTAGTCTTATGCTTTCAATTTTGCCGTGACATATTCCATGTTGCAACTACCATATGTAACCAAAATTTTGAGGATGGGTTTCATCGTACATCGATAGAAATCTCTTTATAATTTTGCATTCTCTTGTGCTTTCTTCTGCTTGGAATAGACACTCCTAGATCTGTTTACTATTTTGTTTGCTTCTTCAAAATGCGGCGCGGTTCTTGCCATCACGCGATCTACCCAAGCTTTTACGACAGGATTTGACTCATAAATGTTCTCTTCACAGCAAGCATACAGCTGCATCAGCTCACAGATACCCAGAAGGTCAGCTAGAGAAATGTCAGATCCACACAAGTAGGGTTTATTATCTTTCAGGAAATAATTTTCCAGATGGGACACAACATTTTCTAATCTGTTCCTGGCATTTTCTACCATTGGCCATTGTATTTTAGCTCGCATTGCCCTTGGTATAATTACCTACAAATATAGACAGAAAAAAAAGTGTTGATTAAGCACTTATTTTACTACATATGTTTTTGCATTACCTACTTAAAAAGGAAGAGGCACATAGGGCAAGTACAGATAATCTATTTTTTCTACAATCTACCTGTCAAAACAGATTTAATAATAATAAAAAAATCCTCACAACACATAATGTATAACTAGTTTTAGCAACAATCTTCAATAGAAATATGTATCAATAATGAAAATGGACATGACATTTATACATTTATATCAATAACAATATACAGAAAATGTATATACATATAAATCAATAAAGAGGCCTGGATATTTAAGCAATCATGGCAAAATGTTCTCCTAATAAGATCCCAGGGATAGGGCCAGACCCCAAGGCCAATCCTCAATTGTTGACATAAGGGCGATCAATGATTGATGGACGATGGACACCACGTTACGGCATCAGCTCACCTAGGTCCTTTGGACCTTGAGAGCTAATAAATTAAAACCCTTTTCTGATCTGAAATCATAAAATTACAACAAAAATAAAGATATTTTTGTAGAGAATAATCCAATTTGGTGACACTTAAAATATTATACTTTTTATCAAAATGTTTTTTTAGGCAGGTGAGTCGAGATGAGATTATATACTACATAGTTACTGATGACAAACAATATACTCTAACACACACTGACCAGCTGTTGAAAGATCATGCCACCATTGTAGCGAGTGTTCATGTGCTGATAGTTCATGTATTCATCGACCCTGGCCTGAGCCTGGAGGTCAGTCCGTGGATACCAGTGGTCAGCTACATTGTACTTTACTGCCAGATACTTCAGGATGGCAACACTGGAGAGTAAAAACGAACACAACTGTAAGGCTAACCTAACTTATTCACCCCTGAAGACACAATTTAAACTCTTCCAATTCAAAGGTTCGAATAGTTCATCATGAAATCTAAAGGGTGAATGAGTTAATTACACTCCCTATAGCAAACTTTAATACAAGGGAAATAACTCTACCATAATTTACATCATTCAGTATGTTTGCATAACTTCTCATAAAAGAAATAAGATTGTAACAAGAGATTGTTTATATAAAAAATATCTTGTCTGCAGTCAAATGGAAAGCAAGAAAAACAGATTTCAAGACCAAATCCAGTTTAAGTTTGTAAAGTTAAGTATATTTTTATTATGGTAACTTTTGCAACATATTATAAAAGTGTACACTTTAAAAATCAGTCTTTTCATTTTCATTCATATTTAATTACTTTCTACTTTCATTATAAGGATGGATAATAACCTTACAAATTATACGTGCCTGTAAATAGAATTTGAGTTAAGGTTACCTATATGCCAATCTGATTAAAATCATCTGTTACATGGCTCCGCCTGAACGCGTAGTACAAAGTTAACAAAGCCATGTAACACATGATTTTAATCAGATTGCCTATATGCTACCTTACACATTACATTATACATAAGTGCACCTTGAAAATTATATGAATCATTATCGCTAAATAGAGTCCAAAGATAACAATTTTATGAAAATAAATTTAACTTTATCATAATTTTCTAAATAAACTTTAAACTGGTGACATGGAAAACAAATCTTTACTGTAAGCGGAAACAAAAAAAACGTGTAATTTAAGGGTTTCACATCAAACCTGCAATTGCAGCATAAAATTTTAGCAACACAGACAACTAATCTGTTAATTTGTGATACCTCTCAGTCAGCACAAATCCATCATCATCAATAACAGGCACAAGACTGAGGGGATTTAACTTCTTGTATTCATCTGTATGATGTTCTCCTGAAACAGTCACATTTAAATGAATCAATACCTAGTTATTCCACAAGGAGTGAAAATTGTTCACTGATTTTAAAGATATTAATATTTAAATTTTTAAATTTCAAAACTGTTGCTGGCACACCCTAAGACATATCGTCCAGAGCATTCACAGTCATACCTCAATACACCTGATCAAGGAAGGGGGAGGGGGAAGACAGCCTCGATCCTTATCAGGTCCATGGGCAAAGTCCTGGTAGAGTAGAGGGTTGTGGGGGAATGGAAAAACACCACACAAGCTGTACAAAGTCTGTTTTTTTCTCTGCAAAAGGAGGATTAGGGATCCTGAACCCAAATGCACCCCCAGCTCCACCCATCATTTGCATTATATATAGATATGTTTAAATTTGCTCTGCATCCTTCCATTGCAATGCATTGCGAAGGCAAATGTTGTTATGAGACTATAACAACATTTGCTATTGTAACGTCATCAATCTCTATTGTGACGTCATCAGTTATTTTGTTGTCAACACTTGATTTGCTGGTCAAAAACTGTTAGAAATAACTAAATAAAGCATAACTGCTCTTTCAAAATGTAAATATTTTAGCAAATATTGTTATGGTGCTATAACACACATTTCTATTGCTGTCAAACTCTTACATAAAGCATGTCAGGCTTTATTAAGTTTGTCATCAATAGCAATGTGAGTTAAAGGACCATAACAACATTTGCCAAAACATCGATTGCTTAAACATAAAAAAATAAATAATGATAATATACACAAGATGGACTGCTAGGCCTTTCTGCCTTCTTGATATTTTGAACATGTCATCTTAATAAGAAATCTAACTGAATGTTTAAATTCATACCTAAGAAACAGGATAATTATACTCATAGACACTAAAAGATGTTACACTTTTATTTTCAATTTTAAATGAATGAATGTGATGATAAACAACTTTCTCCCTTTAAAAATATGAAATGTTTTTGTTAATTTTTTTTCGATTTCTTCCCCCAAAAAATGGACTCATCAATAAGTGTAGGAGCCACTCCAGCATGCGCTGTTGCCATTTTGCTTTCTCAAAAATTATATCTATATATAAAATAAAGAGTTCTGCAAATATAGGTTTTGGCATTCAGTTCCATATTACCTGGTACTGGTATTTGACATTGCCAGGTAAATCCCAGTTTCTGATACCGGCGTGGCACTGTGTAACTGAGTTCAAGATGGTGGGCAGAGTGGACAAGGCTATGCAAGACATGAGCCTGTTGATGTGTTTTAAACCAACTGAAGAAGCTGAAAGGTAGTTTTGGATGAAGTTACAGCTGTGGTCTAGCATAATTGGTATTTAAATGCCACCAAAAAGAAACAGAACCAGAAAAGAAGAAGGAAGGTTCTAACAAAGGGAATCAAGGTCAGTTGAACACTGTGCACGGTCACGATAGTGTACAGATGTATGTGGGCCAAGCCCGGGCACTGGTCAAGTAGTCACGAATCAATGAGCAACCGAGTTTTACCAAGCCCCGACTAGTAGCCACCAATAGCAGTATTTCAACATACCTAGACCACCGAAATATATGAATACAAACTTTGACAATTATCCATTCCCCAACCTTGTTGTACCCCCACTGGGCCACATGCACCCTGAAGCGACCCGCCCAGCTGGGCACTCAGGCCCTCAAACACAAACAGACAATTAAAGTAGATGAAATAAGAGACAAATTCGGTAAGTAGGATTTTCCTTATTCAATCAATGTTCATTACATGAATGAACCCGTCTCATTCTTATTTACAATAAATGAAAAACCTATATTTCAGACTATAAAACTGGGTTAAATGCTGTAGGCCTAGTGCAATATTAATATGGAGTTAACATTAGTCTGCACTGGAGCTAACACCGTAGTACACTATAGTTAACAAGCTTGTGCGCTAGAGTTTTCACTTAAGTTCACTAGGGTGCACTACAATTTTTGTCTAGTGCACTAGTCTACATTGTACATTTCGGCAAAGGGGAGAGGGGGCAGTCGGGGAGCACGCCCCCTCTACCAGGGCCAGCCATCGAGGTAGCATATGTGCATTTCTCTCTTTATACTCAGAATTGTACATATATATAATTATACAGTGGGGATCTTAACTGTGTCCAAGTTACAAACGCTTTTTGGCCCCTCCCTATATCAGCCCCTCCAATTGTGAATTCCCATCACCCAAGAATACTTCCATCGAAATAGGATTGATGTTTATCACTTAGTTCCAGAGAAGAAGTCGCTTAAACAAATATAGACAAATTACTCCTATTTTGGCCCCGCCCCTCAGGCCCCTGAGGGGTCAACCCTACCATTTGTACAATTTTAAATCCCCAACACCTAGGGATGTTTCCAGTCAAATTAAGTTAAATTCCACTCAGTGGTTAAGAAGAAGTCTTTTGAACAAAATTATTAGATAATAAATATAAACATTTTTGTAATTGTCACATTTAGAAAATAATGTTTGAAATTATTCTATATTTTTAAAAAATATAAACGATCGCATTAATGAGATATTATAAAATATCTTTATATTCCTGGTACTGGGTTTCAGTCCGGGAACGGGGTACAAGATTTACCCTACCACCTCCCGGTATGGCATAAGCTCACCTTGGTCCTTTGGACTAGGTGAGCTAAAAAAAACAATCGAAAACTGAAGAAGTGAAAAATAAACCGTTCAGTTGTATACATTTTGTATAACATGTTTATCCGGCTTTTTAACACGAATAAGATATCAAAGTCCAAACTCCGAGCGAAGTTCAGAAAATAGGGCGCCGGTAATCATCAAATTATTATGCTACTTTCGCAAGCATTTCGTATATGTCACGAAACAAAAATAACTTGGTCAGACTTACCGCTCCTAAGTGCAACTGGTTTTGGTACAAATGGAATGTTTGTCATCTTTAAAAAGATATATACAGCTCGAGAAGGCTGAGACATCAAATCGTAGTAGTACTTCAACGCCATGTTTGGGATTTACTAACTCTAGAATATAGACGGGATAAAATTTCCGGAAAAGTGCGTTTTCGTTTAAACGGTCAAACCGGTCGGACCACTGTTGTTCGTTTATTAAATAAGGTCGGACCTAGTAAGCTGATGTTGCTTTCAGACGAGCCTTGACAACGCTTTTACAAGGCCTGCATAAACATTTGTAGGTCCGCCAGGATTTATACCCGAAGTTGATACATTTAAAAACGGTCAAACCAGTTGTTCCGCATAAACGAACAGGACCCATGTTGTGTACTGATATGATATTAGCCCAGAAATTACGAAATATTGAGGGGCTAAACCAGGATCCTTCATCCCCCATCCCTCCCTTAACCCCTGTCAGACTGTGGGATTTTATTTCAAAATATATGTCCCCATATTGGGACAGGGGCAATTTCGGCCCATTTTTATTAAAGTCGTTCTGAACAATAATGAATATGCATGTCATATGTTAAAATTAACTTAGATTTGAAAGTGTTATAATATAGGCGGACTGGTCGAGTGGTTAACACTCCGGCCCTTCCACGCGGCAGAGGTTCGATCCCCGAAGTCGTCGACGCATGGATATTCAGAGAAAGTGTTTTTCTCCTGCCAATACAACTCCATCAACCCAGGTGGAGTATAAATTGGTCTGGGGTGGATGTTGCGGTATTTGTGCTGTAGCATTCAAGCGAGGTGGCACTATAAATGATACTGTTGGAAGCACGGTCCTGCTACAAACAGACCACATTACATTTCCAGCACACACGCAGGCAAACACACATGGGGAGATATTAGCCAGGTGGCATATGACTAGGAATTAGCGCCTGATAAGGCAGCTCCTGCGAATTACTCATACAAAATTGTATTGAATTAATGTATATGCTAATTGTATTAATTGTATATTCATGTACTGTAAAGCGCTTTAAGGTGACTTATGTTAGCTAGATAGGGCGCTATATCAAATGTTGTATATATGGATACATAACGTTATAGATATATAACGATTGGATGACCGAATGTGCCCAGCCCTTGTGTAAGTTCGGTTCCCGTTGGAATCAGCATAATTATGAGGTCACAATGCATGCAACGTCGTATTTCATGGCTTTCCATGTATCCTATGGGCCGTGCCTGCCCCGGTGTCAATGGACGAACCTGACCCAAATTGATATATTAAAAAAAATCGGGTATCAAAGCAATACGAAAGTCAGTACTAAGGGTTTATGTATACTGCTTGGTGGGATAGACTTGGAAACTAAAGAAACTCACAAACACCTCGGAATACCGATATCCAGTGATCTGACATGCTCTAAAAAGATTGAAAAAAGGGACGCGCTTCACTATTCTCTATTATTGGCGTCGGGTCAAACAACAAGAACCTAAATCCTCTAACGCTCGTCAGTTTTTACAAAAAGGTTATACTACCGTCTACCCTCTATGGATGTGGAACATGGAGTACGATGAACCAAAGTGGCATTGATAAACTCTCGTTATCAACATCTTGCGGCAAAAAAATCAAGACTTTCCAACACGCACTCGCTCGGACATATCGGAGAGTATGATTGGTCTATTTCGTATGACCGCTGAAATAGATCGACGGAAACTACAGTTCCTTCACAGACTTATCAAACTCCCAAATGAAACGTTTGCCAAGAAAGTATTTTTAACACGATTATATTCCTATCTTCATAAGAATACTCCTCGTCCACTAGGTTTCATACCGGACGTTTGTGAAATACTGAAAAAGTACGACCTAATGGACTTACTCTCACATTATGTAACTACTCGAACCGATTTTCTCTCCAAAAAAGCATGGGCATTTTGTATCAATCACGCCATCAGAAGGATAGAAACTAGACTGTGACGTGAAAGAATGAATAACGACCGCAAGTTTGACCGTTTCAGACCCGTCCATACTCAAATATATCCGCATATACTATGGACCCTACCAGACACTACAGCAGACTTAACATGTGTTCAATTTGTGTCAAAATTGATAACTTACGCCCCGCAAACCGAATAACAAAATTGTAATATATTCACCATTACGTACTCAGTGTGACGTCACTCACTCAACAAGAGACATTTTCACAACGTAGTTACTAGATATATGTCGCATAGAAACATTCCTAACTATGGACAATATATTAGAAGAAGAATTCGTACAAATTTTATT
Organism: Mizuhopecten yessoensis; assembly: GCF_002113885.1. Taxonomy (NCBI): domain Eukaryota; kingdom Metazoa; phylum Mollusca; class Bivalvia; order Pectinida; family Pectinidae; genus Mizuhopecten; species Mizuhopecten yessoensis. The sequence continues at coordinate 1,051,947 of NW_018407082.1, forward strand.
TGGACGTAAACACCCGGATATAGAGGACGACAAACCGTTTCGGATGATGGCGTCTTTTCTCGATATTTCATTTTTGCTGATTTGGTGCTTTTTCGTCTTTTCACTTTAGCTGGTTTTCGTTTTTTCGTTATTTTGTTATGTCACTTCGACATCTTTTTTTGTGATGGAATGATAAACACGTCTATCTATTACACGTATAACACATATATTGGTGACGGAGTCCGAACGAGAGGTTCTACTGTTTGATAAATATATATACAGTATAAAGTTGACGGAACGAGAGTTTTGTTTGATAAAAACAGTATTTATATATCCCATATACAGTCGACGGAACGAGAGATTCCACTTTGTGCGAACTCATTTACATCTTTAAATGTAGAAATGACAGATATTATAGATACTATACAGATAAGATAGCGATGAATCACGTCTATATATGACAAAGTGTGATATCATGTAACGATATTTACGACTTTCCGTCCATTTATTTTTTTATTTGTTTACCTGTCGTGTTCTGACTGTTCTGATTCTGTTGCTGTATCCTTTCCCATCATAATGACCAACATTCAAAGCTTGCTTCAATCAAAACATTTTTAATATTTTATATCATTTGTCAGTGTTTAATATATTTTGTAGTTTAATTCACGTGTTTGATACACGTCCTTTGGTTACCAACATAACGTTCAGAATTTAACATAAATGAGAGAAAAACAAACTTTTGCACGTACAAAAAGTGTATCGATAACTTTGGGTTTGTTTTAAGTTCCGTGTTGATTTTCCGTTTTGATTGGTATCTTTTTCATTTTGTTAACATCTATTTGGTCTTTGTACCATTGAAAAAGACCCGCATGATGATACATCCGACACATGTTGAAATGTTGAAATGCCCGACGGTGATGATTCTATAAATACTTGACTGTTGCCGCCGTATTAGGATCGACAGAATTTCAGAGCATTTCGGGTTTCAAACATGGCACTCATTTTATTGCACTTTTTGAAGTTTTGTGTATATTTTGCTATTGTATAATTTGTAAGTGCGCCAATTTTACATGCGCTTATTTGTTCAAATTCGATAACAGGCTAAAATGTGTGAAATTAATAGTTATACTACAGTATTTGATGATAAGTCGATGTTATGTTTTTAGGTTAAGACAATATCGATAGAACTTTCACTCCATTAGTTCAAATATTGAGGAAAACTCTCTCCAAGCTCCTATCGTCCAGTAAGTGAAGTTCAAGTTTTCTATCGATTTATTGCTTTTGAAACAGTAATGTACATAGTTTGGTTTTGGTTTGTTTTGCGTCCTATCAACAGCTATGGTCATTTAAGGACGTGCCAGGTCTTACTTTTACATCAGCACGTTTTCTGATATATGCACATCCTTTAAGATGGTAATGAATATAGTAAGAAAACCGAAGATTCACTGTGAATAAAAAGCACGTTCTCTGTCTCTCCCACTGTCTGTCTGCCTGCCCCTTCACAATAAAATATGTTATACACCATATGCTTATACATGTAATTTTCTAAGTAAGACTGTTTTGTAAATTTCAATTCTAATTCAAATTATTATTCATTTATAGAGAAAAATGTATGCGTGTTTTACTATGAATAATTAATTATAGACGTAGAATAACCTGTGATGGGTTTACTGTAAATACTGTGGAAGTATTTAACATTGTCAGATTGTTTTTATTATCAATTGATCACATGTGTGTGCAATATAGATGTATCTAAAGGTCCGCCTGAAGAAGCATAAGAAGGCAAAAACACCTAGCGGTTAATATTGGATTACCATATTATTTTATTCTCTCTCTCTATATGTAAATACTTCTTTTTTATTATCTACTATATATATGTATATTTGTATTATCGTAGGAGGAATTATTTTTTCTAATCAACTTCAGCATAAAAAATACGCAAACCCTGTACAATGCAGCATTCTATTTTTATTATTTTCTTTTCAAACCAAATATTCAAATATCTGTTTATGTAACAGTCTTAATTGAGAGTAACTGGTAGTGAATAAGTGTCATTAATATGTAAATGATTGCACTAGTCGCCCGATCGCATTCTTTTGAAACCCAAGAACGCGCTGTGTCATCAGCATTGTCAAGTTAGGTCCTTATTTCATTATTGCATATTCATGATTACCTTGCTTGTGTCATTTACAAGACACATGTTTTCATGTTTTTAAATATATTTAGTTTCTAAACATTTAATTCACGAATATCATAAAAGTTACCCTGTATGCGACTTTATTCTATACAGAGTTTCTCCCCCTGTACTGTGATCGGGCGCCAAGTGAATTGGTTTAGCAGTCTTTTTTTCCCGTTATTTATTTATTCTAAATGAATTAGTCTAATATATTGCAAACACCTGCGTTGTCTCATTCAATACAACTCTTATATATTGTTACAATCTCTGTTTTTTTAACAATAACATTATAGAACTAGGAGATGATTTGTTACTTCTTTTTCCAAAGCGTACTTTGATGGACCCTCATCAATATCATATAGTTGACTTAGAGCTATTTTAAACCAAGGACTGTAGCAATGTTAGCATTCCCTATCTCAGATCTACATTTTCCATGTCAGCAACACCAAACGATTCATGGTGCAAAATGCAAAAAATCTTTTGATTCCAATTTAATTGAAATGAAAATGGTAAGTTTTTTGTATTTATAATGAAAATTTTCAATGCATTCATGGTTTGTTGTACAACCAAATTATTAATACTGATACAAAAATGCAAATTGTATTAACTAAATCAAATATTTGAAGACGTTTCGACATTTAAAGTATCCTCCTCCTCTTCTGATGTTACCTTTGACAAATCATTCTGTCAGGTGAGACTGTATTTGAGGAATTCACCATCTGCACATACACTTCAGTATCTTTGCAACAAAAACGACATTAAAACTAGGTGTGTAGTCAATATGCATATGATACTTAAACCCACCCGAAACCGTACCTGTTCGCAAGAAGTGTGGGATACATCTTAACAAACGCAAAATGTATTTACACTAATACACGGTACACTTACTATACACCTGGATGCAGGCGATGTGTGATACCGGATTTGACAAGAGATGTTCGTGTCAGGGAGGCGAGAATGCTGTCAGCTCCGACAGATGAGTGTACAACCGGGAAATGGCATAAGCTATGGAAACCTTATGTTTCGTACATACTTTAGTCAATTTTTCTAGGAAATAAAGCAGAATGTTTAATACTTCCCCTTAATATTTCATTTTATACTCGAGTTGGATTGACCAGATGGAAATTGCCTGTGAATATGATTTAATATTTTCGGATTTCGAAAGATTTATCACATACAATGTACAATTAAATAGGACATTTATGATGGTCCTCCAATGATGGACTATATTTTTCACATTACGTCCATACGTTGACTGGCACAAGAGCCAATATTCACGCCAAACTATATAGAATTCCGTTTCACTTATTTAAAAACACGTGCTCATTGAAATATGAAAATTGCATCTTTTTTGGTTGATTACATGGGGGTAATGAATTGAGTTGTTCTTATGACAAATCTAGCATGACCTGCTTCGCATTATCTCAAGACCAACCCAACTCATGTTTGCATTGCAACTGTAGAGGACGATCTTTGTATAACAATGTTACCGACGGTCAACATCGATGATGTCAGTTTATATAACATTAACATCTTGTTCCACTGAATATATCGTTGATGATACCTATACAATGTTCGTGGACATATGATAGAGCACATTTTTTTCTCCCACTCTGTATTTGTTTGGTTGGAGCTACTTCTTTACGTACACATCCTCTTAGTGGTTAGGTCTGTTGTTGATGCTGGGATACATTGTTTGCTTGTTTTGTTTCTGTTAAACGGATAATAAGTGAGAATGTTCTTATGAATATCGGTTTGGTCTTTTCAAAATGGTGACTCATGACAAATTATAAAATTATAGAAAACAGTTATTTTCTTCAATCAATATTTTTGATTGATATTTGTCACCAGCTCTCAGTTTTTCGGGAAACATTTAAGTGATATCTCAGAGGCATTCACGAGAGGTGCACCTTAGTTGTTTCTTCTTTATTTATAAATGTTTTCCCCCAGATACATGTATAATGAAAGCAGTTACTTTGATACTATTCTACACCCACCCACTTAACGGTAAACATACTTTCCTTATTGCAGACATAATGCCAATTTCGACACGAGATACAAGAAACCTTTACCAATCTCGCAGCTGGCTTCCATTTTTATTATTTTGATGTTAATACTTTTTCAACATGGACATATCTATCTGTATCAACATCCTTTGATATTGACTAGCTACAAGTGCTGACTTCGGACGCGGCCTAAATTGTTATCGCGCAATTGAAACTTTTTTTTTTATCAAAGCTGAGAGTTAGGCGTTAGGGATGGGTTATATACAACATGTGATAAATGCAATTTCATCTGATTTGCTTTGTTTTCAAAAACGTATTTAAATCAGAGTATAAACGACAAATTGCAAGACAAACATACAGTTATAATTTTCTGTCAAACATGTGTTTTCATCGTAGATTTTTAAGCCTCAAAAATGTGGAATTTCACCTAGATTATTGCCCCTTATTTTAGCCTCGTTCCAATTTTCCTGCAAAGTTAAACAGAATGTTTGGCTGAATTAGATATTTTATTAAGTAATGCGCTATCTAGTTCAACACAGCAAAGAAAACGAAAGCCAGTTACAGAAATGAAAACAAAGATACAACTTGATTATTCATGTTATGCTTCAATAGCAAAACCTGATCGCTACTTTGAATGTTAAGTCATAGTTGATTAAACGAGTTTTGTTTATAACCAAGAGCCTTTCAACAAATATGAAAATATGATAAATTGAAATTATATATTTGGTCTTATATGTACACTCACGGCAGTAGGATTGTGGTAAGCCTTGCTACAATGAAGTATCCGTGTTATGACAACAACACACGATATCTTTGACTGGAACGACTAACTCTGGCGTAACAGTTGTTTTTCCTGCAGAGAAATACTTACAGTATTAGTATCATCATTTGAATTAACTTGTCAGCCATTCTGTAAATTGAATGGTATACAACAAACGGTTGGAAATTACATTAGTGAAGGAATTATTTCCCCTATTTATATAATGTTCCAAGTTAACATTCGTCAAGAATCAAGTATCTTTAGCGTAGATAACTACGATGGCCGATAGCGGCCGACATAACACTCATGTTAGTAAAAAGTGTTCTGTCTGACAGTTTGTCAAATCATAAGTGGGCATTTTACAAATTTTGTAAAAAGTGTAAACTGTCAGGATACTATGTCAATTCATACATGGCAGTTTACTCATTTTACTTCCACAAAATAAACATTGGGGAGGAGGGAGAAACAGAAGTAGCGTCACATTCCAAGGGCTGAGCAGAACAGAATAGACTATTCCAATGAACTTAGTTAGTTTACCTTTAACATTAATCAAACAGATAAAGCGGTATTTTTATTTGTTTGTCGTGTACACTGGTAGCAAGAAAGAGTTCCTTTTATGATGATGTTTAAAAATATTTATATTATAAATATATATGTAAACTGATTGAATGTGTAAACTTAAGGATTTATTGACGATCACAAGTTCAACACTTGAAGGTAGCACTAGACTTTACTTGCGGCAGGATAACCTTTCTTGGTCGTGTTACACACCGTGACGTGTGCTTGGGTTGAAAGTCACAAAGAGGAGACTAATAGTTGTTTTAAAAGTTTTTTGATAGAAATGATGGCATATAGTCAAAGTCTGCACACTACATGTATTTAACCGTAATGTTTGATATACTCTTTCTTGAATATAGCACAGAGTTGGTACAATCTTGATACACTAGTTCATACCATTAACTTAACTCAATCGGGAGAACACGGTTATGATCATTGTAATTATTGTAATATTCAGTGACTATATATATATATCAAACATCACGGTTAAATAGTATGCAGACTTTGATTATGCCATCATTTCTATCAAACCAACTTTTACATCAACTATTAGTCTCCTCTTTGTGACCTTCAAACCAAGCACACGGTGTAAAACATGACCAAGAATGTTCATCCTGCCGCAAGTAGAATTTAGTGCTACCTTCAGTATTGAACTTAAGATCGTCAATAAATCCTTAAGTTTACATACCCAAAACAGTAAACATATATATTTATAATAGATTTTTTTTAAACAGCATCATTTTACTTACTCCATAGAAGGAACCCCATCTTTCTCCCTGTGTACACGATGAACAGTTAAAAATACCATCTAATTCGTGTGATTTATGTTAAAGGTAAACTAAGTTCATTGGAATAGTATATTCTGTTCTGTTCAGTCCTTGGAATGTGACCCTACTTCCATTTCTCTCTCCTCCCTTAATATTTTGGTTTAGGAAAAGTAAAATGAGTAAATTGCCATGCATGAATTGACAAAGTGTCATGATAGTTTACATTTTTTACAAAATGTGTAAAATGCCCACTTATATTTTGACAAACTTTCAGACAGAACCCTTTTTACCAACATGAGTATTCTGTCGGCCGCTATCGGTCATCGTAGGGATCCCTAATATGAGTGTTCTGTCGGCCGCTATCGGCTATCGTAGATAACCCTAGCTAAGTGGAGTATTAGTCCACACGTGGCACTTTTCAATGAAATTGTACAACTAAAAGTAAGCTCTTGAGATCTGGAATTACAAAATATTATATATTATTAATCTAATACATGGAAGTAAATGATTGTGAACGAACGTTAAGTTGTCTGGCCAACCAATTGGTTGTAAGTTGACCATTTGGGTCGTTCTGTAGTTAAAAGTGTTGCTCTGAGAGTAATGAAGGGGGCTCTGCAACGCCTTTTGTTTCAGGCTCTGCATGATAAATGAAATGCAAGATTTAGTAAAAAAAAACTCACATAGCAAAATATTTGCTTCGAAATATGAAGGTTAAATTCGAATCCAAATTACGTTCAATATTATTAACACTGAAAGGATCGAGAAAGGATCTCTATATATCAAAACACAAAAATACTCATATTACTTTATGTACATATGCAAAAGTTTCAATATGTTTAATCTGATAATTTGTTGCATGACATAAGAAAAACTATTGTAAAGGGGTTTTACATGTAGTTCCTATCGGCAAAAGCACGCACTGCAGCCCGAGTCACGACAGTGATATTCAAGGTTTTGTGATAGTTCTTCACGATGACAAATGAAATGCTGGTAGAATTACCTTTAAACCAACTGCAAATGGCACCAATCGAGACAACAGTGATGATAGCGATGGGTGTAAGCCAGCGAAAGGAGATTAAATAGAGCAGATCCAAACCATATCTGAAACCAACAGTTCCTATAAAGATATATATCCGACAGTATTCTACGAGCAAAAAAGAAGACCATTTAATCATAATATAAAAACCAAGTCTCAACAGGTCACTGTATAATTTTGCGCTAATGTTCCACCAACATTGTGTTTATTGTGACCTCACCTTGCCATTGTAGTGTGATGACATGTCACTGTGACGTAACAATGTTGTCTTTTTGAAATAAACATGAAAAGCCCTGGGAAGGGTGAAAGCAGCTAGTTTTCTTGTAGGTCGTTATGTCATATTGTTTATACTTACCTACCACATATAATTACTTATATATATATTCCAACGTCTTAAGTCCCGTCAAACTCGATTAAAGTTTGAAATCAAACTTCAACTTTTATTTATAAGTATTTTTAGGACATGTATTTAAGCATATTCCCGGAGACATGTTAAGCCTATGAAACACATAAAGTTCGAAACATGTACTTTGAAAGAACTGATCAATTTCAATTGATTCAACCTTTTTTAGTCTGGATATTGATACTGAAATGGATATGTAGCATATGATGACACTTATGAAAATGCATATGATTATATTCATTGCGCAATCATTGCTCAATGAGACAAAAGTTTAAACAATGTTGCCGAATGAAAATAAATTGGCGTTAGGCGAGAAACACCATAGATTTAACATAAAGTAAATGATCATTTTCAAAAGTTGAAACCAGAAGTCGGAGAACAAATAAATTTACACATAATTTATTTGGTTATTTTATAGCAGTATAATCGGTTCATCTGTGGTATCTGCCTTTGTCAAGGTATCGGTAACGCTATAAACTTGAGTTGATATGTAGATGATGTTAAAAATCATAGCTGGTATATTGTCGAGCACACAATTGTCTATCGGAGCTGGTTCTAGTTTTCGATTCCTTCTTATGCCGGACGAAAACATCTTTCCAAATGTTATCCAACCTACCAATAAGACACTTGTCGCCCCTCCAACCATCGCACCCTGGAACGCATCATACATATACAAAAGCAATACAAGGCCTGGAGTGTAATCTTAGGGATTGTATAGAGTCAACAGCACCCGGTGATAGGTGGATTATAAAATAGAAATATGAAGCCCATTTAAAATAGAGGAAGATTGACAAAATAAATAAATTGTACATTTCCGAATAACCCATCATATAAAGTAAAACTGGGAAGCCACGGAACACAGGGTTATTGGTGGACATAAGAAAAGTAACAATATAATCTCTTGGAGGATATCGCACAGAATGTTAGATACAAGGCGGTCTGTTTAAAAAATATGTTCAAACAAGCATACGGCTAACTTTTTCCTTGAACTCATCGTACAGAGTGAAAGTTGACTACTGATAGTAAAATAAGAATCGCATTTGGACACATTTGAAAAGAGTGTGGACAAAAATTAGGACGGATATTTATCCAGAACCAATCATACAATCTTTTTAGAAATTCCAGGAGTTACACTCACAAACTAGATCCACATATTGACACGCACATAACATTCGTTTTCTTCATGACATATTCCAGTAGTGCAGAGAGCGCAAGTTTGCAATGCGATGCAGTTAATTCTACCAAAGAATTAACAAGGATTTGTCAAACGAATGAAGCGATACGACTCTGTTTTCAATATTACAAAACATACAAATAGTCACAGAATTACATATTCTGTTTGTGGGTTTAGAAACGTACTCTGATCGATTTAAAATAGCATTTCTGATCACTTCTGTTCGTAGCAGATCAACACAAAATATAGTGAAACTCACAAAGCAGATTATATAGTGCTATTTGAATAGTATTTGCCAGTATCATGTGAAATGTTACTGATAGTGAAATCAATTAAACAGAATATTAATGTTCCTGCTTTAATGAGTTTATAGTTTGCTTATTTTGCAGGGGATTTCAACACCGACTCCACATCGAATGAAGTCTATAGTCTAAAACTGTTAATCCTGTTTTTTTTTAATTAACGTGTTTCCCGTATATTAACATGGAAAACAAGCAAGCAATGAGGAAACTAACCCATTTTATTTGCCCATGGTATGAACCACCCAAGCAGGAATATTCCTGTTATCGCTCCTCCGAAACAGGAACTGGTTGTATCGAATATTTACAAGAAAGTAGTTTAAAGTTCTTGTTTGTATTAGTCCGGGACACACCAATATAAAGGGATATTTGTGACAGACAAATGCTGTTTTGTAATGAGACTGAACTGATATTTTTTCAACAATCAAGTCGATATGATCGCAAACTGTTAAGAATGCATTGCCTGTTTAACACTTATATTAATGTTATCGAATTAAGTTTGTATCAGATAACGAAATTAAATATTTAGATTTTACAAAGACTGTTCATTAACATTACATTTACAAACGACAAGCTTAAACACAAAGTGAAACTTGCCTGGATAGCAGGTCCTTCTATCTTAGAAACAACGAAAGCAACGACAACACCGATTATTCCAAAAGACAGTCCTGAATATAGAATAACATTTATTAGATAAGGTATGTAAGAGGTCTTTGACTGTTTTCAAATCTAGTCATTTTTATTAATTGATAAAGTACTGCTGATTTCAAAAACGGGTTTAGATAAAAAAAATATGAAATCATCATTTTCTGTCGGATTGGAATTAAGAGACCCCCAGTTGAAAAACTGGGCTTATATGCGTTATCTTAAGACATACATTATCTTAAAATATATTAATGTTAAGTAAAGTAAGGAGGGGGAATACAAATGGTGGTCTCTCATTATCGAGATATCAAATATGATTTAGAAAATGGTAAACTAACTGAATACGTAGGCTGCATTGTGAAATAAGACAAGCAACTGTTTTAGTGATAGGAAATAACAAATAGACGTCAATACCTGCGAGCTGGTTGATCTTGACTCCTCTTTTGTCGGTCATCGGTTTAGTATGAGGCTTCACAATGTCCTCCCAAAATATTGCCGAAATACTGCTCAACAAGGAGGAGATGGTACTAAAATGAATTGGTAATGGTAAAGCGTCAAGAGGACCTTCTTCCCTTTATATAATACACCAATGGTATAAACAACCAATTTTTAGTCGTTAGTTTAAATATGCATATTAACAAAACTGATAGAGTCAACAACCCACATAGACATGCAACAGGTTGCCAGCCAAATATGCATATGAGTGACATAGTTATAGCACTAATAAGTAGATTTACAAATAAATGTCAGTCTTAAACATGAATGAATTGTTAGTCCACATTTGAAATCCAACAACCGGGTGTTATTTCTAATGGCTCAAGAACAAAACAATAATAACAGCTCAAGCTCAAACATTAGATTATGCGAGTAAGCGCAAGTTCCTATCCTAGAGATAATTGGTTTCTATATTTGGAAGAAGGCTGTGGAGACTTGAATCTCAACACCATTTTCAATCGTAACTTTCGTCTTTGATCGTGACATATGATTAAAAATAGTTTCAAGAAAAAAGGGCTTCAGCATACAATCTATGCTTTAGAGTTAAAATTTGGCTTACGAACACAGTTGCTGATGATCATCTTGATTAAGAAACATGAGTTGTACTTAAAAATTATGGATGCTATTTATATCTTCAAATCTCTACCTTAATTATGAGGAGCGATAAAGCATAAAAAGTAGTACTTAAAAAATAAAGACATCATCGAATCGATTTGAATACTTATGTGTGAGACTCTGAAGAATTTCTAGTCAGTGATAATTAATTTTGACGTTTAGATGGTATTTTCTTACTATTTAAATACATACTCAAAAAAGCATGGACTATTTCTTTTGACATTTTATTTGAAATCGATTATAAGGATAATTTTGCACAGATTTGTTTTCCCGTGAGAATTGCAAACGTAAATACAAAAATGATGTGGTAGCTTACCTGAGTAAAAGAAGTACAAAGTTTGCATGCCTGAGAGATACCACAAAACATAATATTAAGGGCGAATTCAAAAATAAATGGATCTTTTTCATGGAGCGCAAACTTATTGATTGGTGGAAATCTTATGATTTGATAATTTTAAAGTAAGAAATGCACAGACATCACTTACCTGAGTGAGGCACAAAAAAGCGCTGCCAAGTAAAGTCCAGGCAGACAGGGAGTTGACTGGAATATGTCCGTCACCATATATGCCATCAACTGATGAATTAGAAAAACATTAAATCTTGTTTTCTCTGATCACATATTGTGTTCACGTGCTTGTTTAGAGACATGCATTCACGTACCATGGCCACTTACCTTTTTTTACTTAGAAAATTAATCTGTTTAAGAAAAATATTGAAAGAACTTTTTTCTTCGTGATGCTTCAACCGTTAGGATGGTAACGGTGTGTGTGCGTTCGTATGGCAAAGCCTCAGGTTTAACCCCAATTTATGATCCCCGAGGGAGGAATTCTCTACCACCTCCGGTACATATGAAAGATTTTTTTGTGTGGTATGAAGTTCGCTTTTTATTATCATGCAGTCTAGTGAGCCTTTTCAATGTGTTGTCAATACCCGAGTTTTCGATATGAGAAAGAGAAATCACTTACTAACGCTTACCCTTTGGGAACGCCTGATGTTATTATCCTAGTATTTGTTTAAGGGTCTCCGTGTAAATGATTCTTTTATGCACATTTTGAAACAGCTTTATCGATTTTTGAGTTCATATGATGGTTTCGTTGAGACTTTGGTATGCGCTTTGTGTTTATTGAGTGCACCACGTTCTTGTTGTGAAGTACTAAGTCTAGTGACTAATCAAAAACCTTATTTTATGGTTTGTGCATTCATTTATGATTATACACTTGCACTAACGCCAAACTACGTTTTTTGTTGCTGCGGTTAATATTTCCGCAAAGAACACATACAATACTTAAGTAAGTACTCTTTAAATTACGAGTTGTACCTGGTTTAAGTTATCGAACTGCTTGGAAATTAGCAACATCCTTTGTTGTGATAGTAGACATACATGAAAGAAAGGGGAATACCAGGCATAGAACGGCGTTGATGAGGTACATTCTGAAATATAAGCAAATCGCCACTATACTTGATGTAATTTTCTCCTCATTTTTTTAATACTGTAATATATAAACATATAATATAAGGCAGTTACTAATGTTTACTGAACACTATAAATAATTTTATTTCGTTATAAATATATATATATGTACTAGTAGGAACTTACCAACGCTAATTGAGCACTCCATTGTGTATATATGATGCTATTTATCTCGTAGTTGTCAATATAAATATATATACTAGTAGGCACTCGCCAATGCTAATTGAACACTTGAATAAGCATTGGTGAGTGCCTACTAGTATATATATTTATATATATAACGAGGACAGAAATAACATCATATAAAGTGTTCAATTACCATTGGTAAGTGCCTACTAGTATATATTAATATTTATGACGAAGAGAGAAATTATATCATATAGCTCTCCTAGTTATTAATATAAATATATGTTCAAGTAGAGACTTACCAATACTAATTAAACACTTTATATCATGCTATTTATCTCGTAAGTGTCAATATAAATATATACTAGTAAGCACTTACCAATGCTAATTAAACACTATATATGATATAATTTCTCTCTTCGTCATAAATATTAATATATACTAGTAGGCACTCATCAATGGTAATTGAACACTTTATATGATGTTATTTCTGTCCTCGTTATATATATAAATGTAAACTAATAGGAACATCCAAATGCTAATTGAACATTATATTTAATGTTATTTCTCTTCTCACTCTTCAACTTGATAAGAGAATAAGCACTGACTGATGCTAATTTAACGCCCAAAAATATTGATTAAAAATTATCCTCGTATCCCTTGTTTCATCTTAATACTTAGGTTGGTGATGTATTAAACGTCTAAATACAAACCTCTGTGCCGTCTGAACATTGGGTGTTGCTTTAATTCGTAAAAAGGACGTCTGTTGAAAAGGATAGCAAGTTAGTGTTATTATCATTGTTATACAATTCTGATATTGACATGATATATTCAATCTTACTTTATATTCACGAATTCGTCAAATATGCCCTACATGTATTATGTGTAATTAATAAAAAAAATTCAAATGTCTTCATAAGTGATGTTTACGAAACAAAAATCATTAAATCATAATCGTTTAAATATTTGGTCGAAGGCTTCATCGATTTACACTTTTGCTCTATAGCGGTGTTGATCAGTGGCCATGTTATACATTTTTCTCTCGCTGATTCAATCTGCCAGCTTAGTCGACAACTCTTTAGCATGGACATGCCCGTTACAGCATACGTGTCTGCGCATACTTATCAATATGAAAAATACCAAATTCTTTACGGCACAAAATAAAATAAAATTTCGTTTCATTTTATAACTTTGACACGTTTCACGTACTGCATGTGGAATTACAGCAAAGTAATAACCTTTGTTATCTTTTATTCTGCTGATAAAAAAAAGGAGCGAAAGTAAGCGACTCGGTTCCCTTCAATTATCCCCTCGAATTATTAGGATGAACAGCATTATCTTATCAACGAGCTAAGCCAACAAGAATCATAAAATGGAACTGACTAATTTGTAGTACGATCACAAAGTTCTTCATAATGGCGAACTTACACAAACAAGTTTAGTCGTCCTGTTTAATAAACAGGATGCCATGTTGCTGTCAGGCCTCCAGCATCAATCGTTCCCTGTCGTAACAGAAAACAAATGTAGAAAATATAAGACTGGTTATGATGTAGTTAATGGCAAATGATCTCAAATAAATTCTTTTTTTTGTGTAGATAATTAGTTCAAGTCTTTTTGATTTTATGTGTTACATTCCCAGCTAATACCAGATCATTTAAACTTTATTAAGAATTCAAATAATCTTCACGATTATTCTTTTGAGTGTTCGCAAAATGAAAACATTATTTTATTATTATTGTTTAAATATCAATTTACATATTTGTTACATATTTGTTGTTTTGTCAAAAAAATAAGAACTTCGGTAAATGAAATTTACCAAACGCGTATTGATAAAACATACTACAGATTTCTCTTAAGAAGCTTTGTATTTCAATATTTATATCAATATAAAAAGCATTGTCTTTTCGCACCCCAACTCAATGAAAACAAAAGAATAAAACAAAATAATCTTTATAACTCAAATTCGATAAAAAAACAAGGCCAATATGTAAACAAAGGAATTGACACGAAGACTGGTAAAAAGTACAAGGAAAATAGGACCAAGTGTTCAGGAAGGGTAAGCGTCTTCTGCTTCATCGACGTCACCTGCAATGTGAATCTAGGACAAATCAAGCAAGGTCACGTCCTCATACGGAGAACTCAGGTAGTGAAAACAAAACCACATGGCACACTAATAAACATGCTTAAAACATATAACTTAATATCACACAAAGACAAAGAAAGATCCTGATGACAACCATAATATTTGTCAATAATCTTTACCACCATGCATATGACCCTGTGTTGTAAGTTTTCCGACAGCATTCATTTGAAAATTGTTAATTAGTCTTTTCCTTTCATTGGTTATAGCGTTCGACCCTTTCCCTCTTATGAAGTAAAGCTGACACAGTTATTGTGCTACTCTAAATCTTATTTATTTTTATTTTATGTTACATTAATTTTAAACATAGTTGCATTCTACTTATTAAAAATAGGGCGTTGTTTTGTAGATAATCAACAACTGTTTAGCCTTTTGGAGGGTGACATCAGGACGATTACAGCACTGCATGTGGTACAGGAACTGCTTGAATTTATAGATATTCGGATTACTCGACCAGCAATATCTATTCCGATGGCTCCTTGATGTATTTCTATTGCTTTTAGTTATTATGTTAACGCCTATGTAGATTTTGTTTTTTACCCAAGGTTATTAATATGTATCGGAAACATCTAAACTGGTTAAATCGTATTCTATATCAATTATGAGAGCTATTTTTTTTTTTATAATTTCTGTTCATATATTATGTACTACTCATGTATTCAACCTTGATAAGGACAGCAATGATTCCACCAAACATAAGAACTGACTGTATAACATCCGACCAAATCACGGCTTGGAATCCTCCCTGTACTTAAACAGTAAACAATAAATGTGAAGTTATCAAAGTATCGGCATCACTCATCCGCTATTGATATGCGTACTTTTTTTTTTTTTTTTTTTTTTTTTTTTTAAATTTTAATTTTTTTNTTGAAAAGCGAAATTCATTTATGGTAGGAATCGAGTTTTTTTGCAGACCAAATTCCTATTAAAGGGAAATTACAGCAAATACTCGGATACCATATTGACATAAAGTGGATGTACGAGTTCATTGACATTCAAATACATCATTCTTTTTATAAGTTACAGTTTTAACGTACGATCAGTGTATATATAAGAACAACAGCCAGCATCCCGGTAATGGACGTCCACAAGCTGATTCCGGCAACTGTTTAATATAAAATAGGGTTAAAAATGAACTTATTTAAATTACAACAATTAACGCGACAATTCACGTCCACAAACCTATTCCGGAATATAAAAAATATATTAAAATATTATAGATATAACAACAATCATGCTGTCAATGGTCGCCCACCTATTCCAACAACTTTTGTATCAATATAATAAAGTGTATATCACAACTACAACCATTCCCCGACACAATTGGCAGCCACGTATTAACGCGGGCAAATAATAATATATCAGAATGGTATAATCTTACAACTGAAATTATTAGTTTCATAGCAAATTACGATATAGAAACAAGACAATCAATAATATGTTAAGAGAAATGTTTGTTCTGTTGCCTTTGAGTGTTTAATACAGACCCATAGCAAGCGATATCACCCTAGTTACAATAAGGACAACACAATCCTCCCATGTTAACTAAAAAAGATGAGAATGTTTTAAGAAGAAGTTCTTCCTGGACGTGAACCAGGCAACATTGACAGCTATATTTATCTGGTTTTGAAACGCTGGTATGTCGCAGTATGCAGCATACATGTATACTATGAATAAATAATATCGATTTATTGTGATTATTTCGGGAGATATGAAGATAAATATTGCCAGTATTTATGAAAACCACCACTAATATTACCAGGTGTTGGCAGGATTGGTTAATTACCAACTTACCGGCTTTGAGAGTAACAGCGGGCATCAACAGGACAGTTCCCATGTAATTTATCTTCATAAGGAAACGAAACAAACATTTATGTAACGGTGTTATAAATGTGATCTATCTGAAATATTTAATAGAAAAATAAATAATGATACCTTTTCTCGTCATATAACTAAACTGAAACGCAAAAGAAATGCAACCTCCAATTTTCGGTAATATTTTTGAAATTCCACTCAAAAGATCCGTTTAATTAACATAGCCAATTAAAGATACACATTTATTGTGTAGGATAATTAAGTTAATTTAGCGCTAGCGATAATCACTTTGGTAGAACAACAGTCAAGACTGAAGAGGGGTAGCCATTGGAATTCCCCGACTAAAATAACGAGTATGACCCCGTTAGCATTTGTTGCTGCTCGAATTCTGCAATGCAGAGAGTTGATAAGACGGTTTATTTGTGCTATAAAGATGTTCTGCCACTCTTCCAGAAGCGCCTGGTGCAGAGCGGGCAAAGTTTCTGGTGGATTTCGGCGTGTTCGAATGAGTCGATCCAACATGTTCCACACGGAGATAGGGACTGTATTGGGCCAAAGTAACGCTTCTACCTTGCTTTGGCGAAGAAAGTACATTGCATGCATCGCCACATGGTACCGATCATTGTCTTGTTGACAGATTACGTTATGCTGGCGGACAAACGGCACGACGACAGGTTGTAGAATAACGCCAATGCACCGTTAAGCTGTCAAATTGCCTTCAATGACGACTAAGTGGTTTTGCGACCGCTACATATCCCACCGACACGATGACGCTGTCACTACTTAACCTGTCGCGTTCCACCATGCAGTTAACGGCATAACGTTCACATCGACGTCGAAAAATATGCTGACGCAAATCTGAGCTGTAAAACGTGAATCGTGACTCGTCGGAGAAGAGTGCACGGCGCCAGCATTGCATAGGAAACATGTTTGGACGGTGTCGCTGGAGCCATTGGAGTCTGATGTCAGGTCGATGACGGTTCCGGGACATTCTCACTGCATTGCGAAGCTGCTAAATGCCGCAGGAACGGAGACACCTCCGCACAGTACGTACATGTATATCGGCTCATTCTAGGATTGAGTGTCCCTGGTGACTCATTTGCAGTTTTTTGTGCAGTTCTGAACCGATCCTGACGAGGCGCCGTAACCTTTGGTCGGCCAGTTCGAGCGCGGCCGGCAGTTGTACCAGTTAGTCCAAGACGACAAATTGTGTTTTTGTGGACATTTAGTACTCTTGCTATAACATTTTGGGAGTTTTCAGCTAATAATAAATGCACTGCCCTGTTGCGTGTATCGTTACAATTGTAGTTAGTCTAGGCATTTTGACGTCATCACAAACGGATTTCTTTTACCAGACTTCTCTTACCCGATACATGAAGAATGACAAATACAAAATGTAGGTTTGGGACGCATGCAATTTGGTAACGTGTTTCGTTTCACGTGTTAATCGGGATATGTATTGAAGTTTCGATGACACAAGAACGCGTAGTGTGACATAATTCAATCAACCGTGAATTGATGGTGAATATGTTTGATACCATGCTATTCAACAAGACAAACAATAGTTTATTAAAATAATAAATGTATGGACATTTAAGGAGGTTGGATTTCTTTTGCGTTTCAGTGTATATTTTATATTATCCTACAAGGATTAGTGCTATTTGTTGGTATTCATTCTCGTAAAACAAAACTGAATATAATTATTGTGAGGTTTAACCATATCAGCTATCTATCTCCGTAACCTGAAGGGAGCAATGATAACATGGTCTCTCATGTCATGTTGTCATTTAATTAAATAACTTTGATTGCAAATTTTAAATTTGGTAGTAGATACAGTAAGCCATGTATCATACTGCTGTTTCGTCCACCTTGGACTTGTCGTTGACGCTAGTGATTAAAAAGATTGAAATCAAAACTATTGTTGAAATAGATGCAGGTGCATACGACTCCATGTTCATGATTTTGAACATTATCGGTGCGCTGGTTAATTTATAACTAATTTAAACTATTTATATTGTATTTATTACATTTTTGCCAGTGAAATATCGGATTCTATCAACTTGATAAAACTGTGACAAATATAAAAAATGATATTTTCACAGTGTGAAAACAACACTTTTTGATATTGACCAATCTTAACGGTTGAGTATCCCATTCAAAATGGCACGCAGCCTTGTTGTCTAGTGTGAAGTCATTAGGATATGGCGCTAATTATTACGCTTCTGATTCCCGCCCTTTTTAAATGCATTACCTTTTTCATGTTTTATGTTTTAAAAATGTAATAAATAGAAAATGTAATGGTGTCTTCAGTAATAACAAATATATTTCACTCGTGTGGCTAATATTTTGATATTTTTCACTCGTGCTGCGCACTCGTATAAAATATCAAAATATTAACCACACTCGTGAAATATATTTGTTATTATTGACGACACCATCAAATATCCTCTATACCCTGTATATTATGAACCGTGTCACTGCTCCAAAGGGACAACTATTGTCACCAAAATTACAGCAAACCTCCAAGACTTCAATACCAATCTGTAGAGTCTACCACCTGGTATCTTGAAAGATAGACGCAAGACACACAAAGGTGAGTGCACCTTTAACGTTCGGTAATGATGAGCAGATATACAATAACTAATAATTGATCGTTTATGTGTTAAACTTTGTTGATTCTTAAACGGAAGTACGTGAACCTCGTAAGAATGATTCGAAAAAGTTGTTTGTATCGCTTAATCAGAATATATTAAATATTCATTTTGATATATCGTCTAAATATCTGATGTCGTTGAAATTCTTGTGACAGCTGCAGATTAAATAACTGCGATGGGATGTGCTATGTACACGATATGATGTGTTGATGTTACCTGAGAGGTGTAAACATAAGAAGAGTGTAGCGCACAACCAATTTCAAATACATGTACGTCCCAAATAGTGATTAATAGTTTGATTTATATCTTTTACCAAGTAAGGTTACCCTATCGTAAAAATGCCAAGCATTCAGTTTGCTCTGTATGAGTCAAATGAAGCGAAAAAGAAATAGGTGATTAAAGATGATTTTTACTGAAAAGAGGTATTTTGAGAATAGACGTTAGATACGTTTCATTATCGTTCTAAACTAGACTTTACACATTTTAAATATCAAACTGTAGCTACCTCGTATAAAATATCCATAATAGTTCCAAAAATCCTGATACCACGGGAATAATATCTTGCTTCAAGATACTGAAAGATAATTCAAAAGGTAAAATAAACATGATCAGTTTTTACCATACAGCATATCGAACACTAATTTTTAATATTGATGACAATTTCTCGGTAACATTACATCATGTTTGGTTTGCTAGAGCTTACTGTTCTATTTACAACTATAGGCATTTAAGAACATGGCTGGTTTTCTTCAGCCACCAAAACATGGCACGTTCTTAAATGTCTATAGCTGTGAAAAGAACATTAGTGTACTTTGCGACTGCTCCACGTAGGCTTCCAACTTTCGACCACTGCCCTCTTGCTTTTAGTGAAATACTAATTTGAATAACAATCGTTTTTTTTCTTAAAGTCATCTTTTTGTTCGGTGATAACAAGTCAGAATACATAGAGAAAAACACAAACTGAATTTATGTAAGTCACAGTCACAGTGAATTTTGATGCAATTTAAAAAGCGACCCATACATTTAACCAGGTCTTATCCCTCTTCTTTTGAAGAAAACATTTGAAATCTGTGATCATCTGCTTACATCTTGTAGCTTACCTCATAAATGCTGGTGATATTTAATGTCTTCAGACGAGGAATAAAGACGTACATACAAAGTATATATCGGCTAAAAACTCGCCAAGAAGGCCGATGTAAACTTGCATCCCGTAGAGATATACCTCCGCCGGCAAGCCAACATCGAGATTCCGGATTGAAAAGAAACCATTAGAGATAATGCAACCGGAAGTATGGCCATTTTACCGTCGCCCATGATGTATTGGGAAGTCGTCTTGCTTCTGTTGCCTCTGATGGATTGATACAGACCCTTTCCAAGCGACATCGCCAAAGTTACAATAATGACGATATAATCCTCCCATTAAAAAAAATGCCATGCTGCCAGAGTATCGACTTCTATGATCCCAGGTATTGTACCTGCAATACAATATGATAATTGATACGTAATACCAATATGGTTTGGTTAGAAAAAACCGGAATAAAATATTATATTTCGAAAGGTGCAATCATATTAAACAAGTACATACTTACCCCAAAAAAGTCAAACAAATTAAGGGTATCACACAATCGCAAAACGTACACACTGCCGACACGTGTGATACTGTGTGAAGTGGAGTCTTATTTATATGTTAAACGTTTGCCTCTATAATTTATGCAACGTAAACACCTTGAACCAGCTATACTGCGTTGATTTGCTAAGTGAAACAGAAAATATTACCAGCACTAAACACACATGGTACACTAAAACAACAAAGTTCGTGTCAAACACTGAGCTCATATATAAAGATACGTTACTGTTTTGCCATATGTCCTAGTACTTTGTTGGTATACATGTATGTACAACATCACACACACGTCTTGGAGCTTGAGATGTATCAATATCTATATACATGTACATTACATTTCTAAGCAGTTACTATTATGACTTTAAATATCTCATTACGTTTGGTCCAAAACGATGAGTTTTAATATTTCGGATACATTCAGCATGGATTAGTCTGGGAATTTCAGAATCTGTTGACACAGAAATGCCATGAAACCTCTGGCACAGAGCGTTAAAAATACAACATTTGATTGGAAGCATTGATTCATGGACATTTTTACACGTTGTATCTTTGCGTACAAAACCCAATCTTATTAGTGTTAACAGCCGGAAGTTTTTTTTCCTTTTCTTTTTTTCAAGAAACTGTCATCTGAGCTAGAACCTCTAGATCATGTCAGTAAATTACAACCTTAACATTAACTATAACCAATAGTTAGTCATAGATAGAGGCCTTTCCCTTTTGACTTGTAGTTTAAGTGTTTTGAAGGCGTCGGGTTTTTGCCTGTTTGCTTTTACTTTAAGTTTTGCTGTCACCCCTGTTGTTGTCATGTATTTACTCCGGAATTACAGATTTGCAGCTGTTACATGTAAACTAGCATGGACCGAACGGACATTAAGATAAAAGAATCTTCTGCGACAGTCACATACAAATACCTTATGATATTTGTGTCCAGTTATGCTGTTTTTATAGGTTAAACAATCAAACAACTATAACGAAATAGCGGGTGTCTGATAAACATTCAAATATGATATTGAAATAATGTGAAACACATTTGACCATCAACTTTGGACATCTTTGACCTTATACTCATTAACATAACAAACTGCAGCACGTATCCGATACAAGCTTGACATTCTGCTTAAACCGCTTTAACATAAGTGGATTTCATAAGAAATAAATCGACAGAATCAACAATTTGTTTGTGACTATAACAGGATATTTTGTATTATTTAAATTAATGGTTTTGGTGCATTTACCGATAGTTAATTAACGTTACAAGAATAAAGTTATACCTTAATCCTCGTCAGTTAACATACTAAAACCGCAGGTGCTTGCATTGATGAAACGGTTGTTTAAGTGATTATGGTATGACAGGTCGTGTTAACTAATTTACATATGAAGTCAGGCAACTTGTAGCTCAACAAACTTCAACTGTCAAGGAAACACATTTATTTAAAATGTTCCGATTCATGGAAAGTCAGAACGGCTAGAATGGTTTATCTTCCACCTTTTGTCAACAGCTTGTCTTTTTAAAACCATTTTTTACACGGATCCATGTAGATATCTGGTAAGTCCAACTTATCTACATACCGGATGGTCAAGGTCACATTCACGCGCGAACGCACAGTCACGTGCACGGTCAAAAAGGGCCGTACTCAATTTACAGTTCGCGTGTCATCCGCTGATTATAATTTACTGGTGATGTTTTTTTCAGACAGCCTCCCCCCAAAAAAAGGGTTGTGTTAGCGACGGCCCTGCAAGAAGGCTTTTCCTTAGCAACGGGATTTTACGTCATTAAGATGGTGGGCTGACATGAAACCGCTTTAAAATTGATCTGCTGCGAATAGCTGTACCATGACTGCGTAGCGAATGATTCCATGACCTGCATCCACAATCATATTTCATTTATTTTGGAAAATAATTATTTTAGCTTACCAGTAATAGAATGCCAGATCTCATACATATATGTCAATTATTGTAGCAATATTCCGTAGTTTATTTCTTCAAAATATTCAATTTAGAATAACTACAATAAACAACAAATTAAAGTTGCAGTTACCTCCTTTTGAGCACACATGACAAGTTCATCTAAATCCTTGTGTTTAAATTTCAGTTAGTCTTTTTCCGATTCTTTCATACGTTTTGAAATTAACTAGTGGTATTTAGGCAAATATGTTATCAAATTACTAGGAGTAAGGGGATATTTTTTCTCAAAAAAACGTTAGTATTATATCCCAAATTCTACAACTTCCAACCCGTAGAACATCGCAGACAATCGTGTTACCTTATATATTGCCTAAATTCAGCATGTCGTCACAATAATTGTGACATTGCATTTTTGCGCAGTGCAGCTTTCCAGCGCAAATTTTGGATATATTTGTTGTTTCCTAAGACATTACTCAAGAACTATTGTTTATTGGTTTATATTATGCGTTTTAACCAATAGCAAATACGTTATGCATACCACTTAAACGTAGGTAATGATAACAGTAGTATCAATATCCTGATGATTGATTACAAATACTGACCAATATATTTATTTAATTGTATTTTTATAGCACCGGCCTTACATGAAGCTACCAGTCCAATTGCATCCATAGTACCATAAGATTACGGTGATCATTATTGTAACTCATAGTGTAACATTTCTTTGATCATTGATAGGTATCAGTCAGGGTTATCTATTTATTCACGATCGTGGGATACATGCATTATATTCTTCCAGTACATACCTTCCACATCATCCACTGACAATCACCTTGGACCGTATGTTGGTACATGAGTGTCAAGTCAAACTCTTCGTGTTTGGTTATCCTGGTTTCTCTGACAGGTGAGTTAATATGATAACACAATACATAATGTAACTATATAAGCTTGCGCTTTATGCTTGGTACCTGTTACGCATGCGTTATGTCATTTACAATGGTAACACAGCTTTATCCATAAACGCACCATTAAAAGTCGGCATTTATTCATAACTTAATGACTGATTAGGTACAATATATGCAGTTATAGAAAATGCATGTATTGAATAAATTGAAGATAGATATACAGATGTCAATTTCTTAATGTAGTTTAGTAAGCATGTAGACATTTTGCAAATCTGTTGTAGAAAAGTGATCCGCTTCCCAGGGATTGTGATGGCAGTATTATTCAATCATAAAACCATTAATGCACTTTTAATACATTTCTTTCATTATCATACAACACACTAGTCTCTACCAACAGTTATCTTCATGTAAACATGGCTTTTTTCTCAACGTAACACTCCGTTTTCCGAAGTTGTACTACATGTAGCATAACGAATTCTATAGTCCTACGGGATATCTTTGACGGTAACGAAAACAATGGCGGCTTCGTTCCGAAACAATCGACCGCGTCACATCTTGAACAGTGTGTCAATGAGCGTAAATGCTCAGTTGTAACGGGTATAAATGTTCGAAAGGCTTTTCACATTTCTTAATTTAAAATTTAAAAGCTATGAAAGGATAAAAAAGTGTAAGTCACTGTGAATTATCTTAATTAACTCATATATCGGTGTAGATTCACTGGAACTGTTTTAGCATAGCAACCCGGGTACCGTAGTTACAATCTTAGCAACCCACATCCAAAAAATGTTTTTGCTTATTGTAGCATTTAAAAACTTTTTGGATGTAAATATAAGGATTGACCTTCATTTTGACGGCGCGTATATACTGTTGTATGAACCCTGTTTGCAACGAACATATTCTTTATGGAGCGCTAACGCGCACCATATACTATATTCGTTGTCAACTGCGTGCGTACTACCGTATACGGCGTCAAAATGAAGGTAAATCCTTAAATTTACATAAACATTAATACATTCTATTTATGTTGCATGCAGGGTAATTATACCTTTAAGGTATCCTGGATAGGTGGATCAAGGGGAGGGTGTTAATGGGGGCTAGAGCATCCATCTTCACTTTGACATTCACCAACATTATTTGTTTCAGCACAACATATACCCTCGTACCTATATAAAACATATGTATAGAACTGTGTTTTGATTTGACATAATGGGATATACCGGGATCCACATTATATTTTTTTTTTCTATTTCTGCGCCTGCCAAGTAACAATAAATACACACAAAAAAATGAAATGTACTGCAAAATATTTATTCAAAATGTATATTATATTCATTCTTTTTTATTATGACATGAGTTCATTCATTAACTATGCAATGTGATAAAACAAATTTAGGGATATAAAGTAATATAAAGTAGGTAAAAATATGATAATTGACAATATCATTATTTTTATATTTTGAAAAACCGGAAAACTCGTGATTAGTACTTGTAACGTTTCTCGAACTTCTGTAGTTATTTTTTACTCAGAATACATCTAATTGTCTTGATTAAAGAAGTATCGATTGTCAACGGAGACCAGATTTCTGATTCGGTATAAAGAGTCATGCGTAACAGTCTTTTATTTCAGTCGGATTTGTTTTCGTTGATCGCCTACTTGGTTTACTTTATCCGCTCCCAAGAGAGTAACATTGTTTGTGATATAAGTATGGGAAATGTCTGTACGGATGGAGTCGCCCCCGGAAATACTGTCCGTGGATCCCAGTATCCTATAAAAGTGACCAATCGCTCACTAGGTTCGATAGGAAATCAATTTGCTGTCAGACATTCTTTCCAACATTCCGAATCACATGGCGTTCACAAAATCCGAAATTACACCACCAATCATTGCTGGCTTCGATGTTTTGATAAACATGAGATAAAGCTCACTGATAAAACTGGCAAGGTGACCAAGCTAATCAAATTGGACCAAGCGATTGACGGATTTACATTGCAAGGCGAGGATATCCTGCTTTGTTTCCTCGATGATACTGTTCGAAAGATACATATTCCGAGTGGAAGGGAAACTCACCTCTTTGATACAGGACCTCTATGTCCTCTATGTCCTCTACACATAGCTAACATGTCCAACGGTGAGATCCTCCTGACATTGTGTGACAAGGAAACGATGACTGTAGAATCACACAGTCAACGAGTGGTGATACGGTACGGCAATGAATTAAACAGGGCTCAAAACACGGCCAAGGGGCACACCATCTTCGTCGTACCTCGGCGACTTTGTACAAACAAATCAGAATCTAACGTAGCTGTCACCAACAAAACGGCCGACATATCTACACATTTGGTGCTCCTTAATGAACAGTTAGAGCTAACTTTAAGATTCTCTGGAAACGGAAAAGTACTGTACGGTGTTGTAGCCTTCAGCAAAGCAGACGAGCAGTTCTGTGTCAATGATGTGAAGTTTACATCCAGTGGGGATATACTAATAGTCGAGGAATGGTCCAAAACGGTCCAACTTTTGTCTACGTTCTAACTTCCGTTGTGGGTACTTCTCCATGGCAACGTATCCCCTACATCTGTATCCATACAGAACAATGGTCATATATGGGTTGGCAACAACGACGGATCTGTGGTGGACGTGTATTGACGAAGTCAGATAACTTGGAAATGCAATTCGTATTCTTCAAG
Organism: Mizuhopecten yessoensis; assembly: GCF_002113885.1. Taxonomy (NCBI): domain Eukaryota; kingdom Metazoa; phylum Mollusca; class Bivalvia; order Pectinida; family Pectinidae; genus Mizuhopecten; species Mizuhopecten yessoensis. Next base: position 1,078,185 of record NW_018407082.1, read on the forward strand.
TTCAAAGTGCTGAGTGTCCTAGAAAGATGTTCAAACATTATCACTCGAATTTGTTGTTTTAGTTATCTATGATAGAATTAGAGTATTGATGTAAGTTTTCGATATTTCACTTTTATGTAACTTATGTATTTTTTCTATATGAAAGTTTATCATTTATCCTCATTTTCCCCGAATTTATTGTTCATAAACCAGGGAGCTTATCTGAGTAAACTATAACATTTTTGGCACGTTCAACTTGTTAACAATATATCAGTTTAAACTACCAGCCCTGGTTCTTACCCTCCAGAACAGCTGGCCTTAGTTTTCCTGTATGTATATATAGTAGTCTACATGTGTATCATTCCTTTGTGTATATTTCCCATAGTTTCACTGCATTTATTTTCCACAGCCAAATTATTTTCCTAGACAAAAAAAGCGCGCTGTTCGACTACTGCTGTCACCAATTGCGTGTGAATAGCAGTTACTCTTTTCATATATTTGGTATTATATATATTCTATACATTCTGGGAAATGGTAAGTGACCATGAATACCACAAGGTCTGGACGGTGACTATTATAAGTTCTGTAGAAGGTACACAGGTCTCAAATACATGTTGCAGCTCTATCACACGTTCACAGCTATGTATAATCAGTTATGCAATAAGTTTGAACGAAGTATGTAATGGTCATCGACCTCTGTGGTGTTAGTATGCATAGTTATCCTGTTATAACAAGAGTGGAAACATGCATGGACAGATCGGGATTCAAATTAAGGGGTCCCCGAGCTCCAGGCAGACGTTCCTACATATTGAACAACCTGGTCGTTGGCTTTCGACCAAGTCCATTTGCGCTACACTTTCCTGTGCCCGTACAACGCCCATGATCTACAATAGAACATTCGCTGCTATCAATCAATCACAAACTATAAAAATTAGATAAAAATTGTTGCTGTCTCTTCAGTTTTTGTTGTTGGTTTGGGTGGCGCCTTTAGTTAACATTGCAGCTCAGAGTTACGGTTTCCTTCCCCGGTGTCTTGATTTGTCCTTCGTTACTGTTATTATCCTGGTTTACGATGTCTTGTTCTCTCTTGTTCCCTAACACCTCAGTTTCTATTGTTAACCTTTTTTTCAACAGTTACAAAAAATATTAGGACATTTCAAAGAAAGTGACTAATGGTTCAACAAAAATAAAGCCAAAATTTCAATTTTTAATTCATCAGGTATCATAAAAACAAACAAGCTTATAAATTACACAATATCATACAATTCAAAAATTCTTAGGTCATGGTGTGCTCTGTTGTTTAAGATTCTTCGTTCCGTTTTGTCACGGTGTATGTCTGTTGAAAGATGCTTAACAATGTTTTGCGACGGTGTATGCCAATGCTTGAGGTGATGGAACATGTTTTGTCGTTTAGTCTGTCCCGACTGCCGGAAGATGGCTTATGTTCAGTTATAAGATTTGCTATTTATTTAGATATTGACATTTAAATATGCTTTATAATCAGATGTGTAACAGTCTCAGATATATCATGCCCAAGTAACATGTTTGTTCATCAGCACCAGCCAGGGGACCAATATCCATCGAAATTGTTAGGGTTAGCAGCTGCAGAGTTGTTTGGGAAATTAGCGGGAATCATCTGTTTGTGATATTCAGCCATCTTCTTACTCAGCTCCTCCGCAATATCCAAGTGTGACAGGGACAAGTCGTTATGTTCATACGGGTCATCTAAACACAGAACAAAAATATTTTCATTTTAGAAGATATAACATCTTACAGGTATGTGATGAACAAATATATATTTCACAATACGATTTGACATAAAATGTCTTGAAGCGGGTATTGTCAATCAAGCAAGACGCTTACCCTTCCGGAACACCTGGTTATATTATTAAGGATAAGATCTGGTGTTCCGCAAATGTAGAGATACGACCAGGTGGCGTGGAAGGGTAAGCGTCTTCTGNTTTTTGTAGAATAAATACAAATCATGGTTATTTGACTTTTCTATTACATGATAACTAGTGAATTATCAGAAATAATAAGTTTTATGAAAACTTATTTAACCACCAGAAGATAAACAAAATGCAATAGTAACCACTATGAACGTTACGTTGTATTCACTGCAGATAAAACTGTAGAATTTCTGTTCGATGCAGAATAAGCGACAGTAAAATAAGCTTTTGTTGAGGTAGGTCTTTGTCACGAACATTTTATTGTTTACCTGACTTTTTAATGTTTTCATGCAGAAACGGCAGAATTGAGTTGATAAACACATTCAAACTAGTGTGAACTCTTGTTGTCAAATGTGACGTCATATAAGATGATGTCGTAGATAACGCACAATTGACAAAAACTATGTATTGTATTTTGAAACTTTCGACATGTACCTGATAGCCGCATGTCCTTCATTACGGGGATTCATATCGTCCAAGTTGTATATGAACTCAGTTCGTTTGGACGGGGCACCGGTCCTCAGGCTATCCCATTGGTCAATTCCATCAATGTCCTTTTCTTTGGGAACATAAACAAGACAACGTTATTCTCAGTACACTTGAACTGTTAATTTTACAGTTAATATACACTCAAAATGTGACTCTCAAATACGTATGTCAAACGTCTTCGCGTTACAACATTTTAGTTTCATATTGTGACGACAATCCGATGATATGCTCAATACGACCAGTGTTTGCCAACGAATGCTTGAGTCTGGCGGCTAAAGTTTAATGTTCACTGACCATAACAGGATCATAGTAGCAAACAAGAGCATGTATAATTCATCAATACCATTAACAAGACCTTTTTAACATAGGGTTTGTGCTACACCTTGCATTCCAGTACACATAACTCGGAACAGACACAAATAACGCATAGTCACTTATATCAAGCGTATTGTAGGTTGACGTAAGTTTTTGTGTTGTTTTTTTCCCAGTTTATTTATCTTCTACTTTAAAGACTGCCACATGTATATATGTGTAAAATGTCGAGTTTAAACAACATTGTTGAAGGTGTTTGATTCGTTATTTAACTTTGAACACTGTTCACTTTCAGTAAGATTTACCATTTTATTACCTGTAAACAGTTCTATGTACTCTATCGAACTATTTTCATCAGTCAGCAATGGTCGTTGACATTAAATGAGGACTTGTGAAGACTTTAGAGTAACAGGAATTCGTTCGTAACGCACAAATGCTGCGTTTTAGGATAGGGGTTGTCACTTCTGAGCATACCATCTCCAGAGGCGAACACAAATGATCGCAGAGTAGATCTGTTTCATACAATGTAGGAACCGTGTAAACGAATATTCAGCCGATACTTTGTGTTAAAGAATGCGAGAAATGCGA